>NC_133659.1:73579263-73879263 GCF_037893015.1 Macrotis lagotis
GAAGCACCTGGTTTGGAGATAGGAAAATCTAGGTTTAAGTCCTGTTTAAGTCCTCACAATGGTTATGTGAGTCTAGATAATCATTTTCTCAGTCTCAGTTTCCTCTTCTGTAAAATGGGAATAATAATAGTACTCACCTTCCAGGGTTGCTCTAAAAATCACATAAGATAATATATGTAATAATACATATATATATGTAAAACAAACCTTAAAGAGGTTTGAAACCAAAATGTTCACTGTTATTACTTTTCTTGGCAACAGTGCAGTTTTTCTATTCAAACACTCCATCTTTCATTCAAAAAACAATGTATTACCTAGCTGTGTGCCTTGGGCAAGCCACTTAAGCCCATTGCCTTGCAAAAAAAAAAAAAACTAAAAAAAAAATGTAAAGATTAAAAATGGAGTCAAGAGTTCAAAAGAAGAAAAACAGCTACAATCAACAGGAATTTTACTATGATCAGTTTGATATGCCTGCTGTAACTGATGAAAAGAAAGAATTAACAGCAATCTATGTAATGGAAGTTGAAGCTAAATTATGGAATTATTTTTAAATGTTTCAATAATTCATTTTAAAATAAGGATAAGAGCTGTGATTTCACTGGTATGGGGGACTCCCAGACCAGGGAATTCACTCTCAGGGCAGATCAGCACCTTCTCTCAGTCTAAAAAAAAAAAAAAGCTGCCAGAGGGACAAGTCCAGGGACATAGAGACTGAACATGTAAAGCAGAACCTCCCAATTTGGAAAGCAGCCTTGGATTAAAGAAACAAGATCATGCCCATTCCCCATAGATTAGGGCACAAAGATTAGAAGAATACAGTGGTATTCTTATCTCTTGAATCTCAAAAAAGACTCACAACCTATGATGTTTCCAGAAGACAATGACAGGGCAAGTGACAAGCAACAAGGTAGAGTTTCATAATAGCTATCCCATGACCTAAACTGTATAAACATCAAGATTGGATTAGATGAAATACAAGATATGTTCTAATTCTAAAATTCTACAATTTTAAATTACTGGTCCAGTCTTCCTAAGTATTATCTAGTCAACAATAAAAAGAATTACCATTTTGGATAAAGACTAAAATCAGGAAGTATACTTGACTATTATAAACACCTGTAATTCATCCACCAAAGTAGATTGATTATTTCCCTGTGGACTTCTTAGATGATGGTTAAAACCTGCTGTGCCCCAAAAAGAGGTATTACCCTCTTGCAAACGTGATAATGAGACTATGCAAATTTAGCTGTCATAACCTTCAAGAACCCAGAGAAGGCCAAGTCACAATGAAGTAGAGGATTTTAATGTAAGGAATGTACCCTAATAACAATGCTATGGTACGTGAAACATACAGAAACTGAAAATAGTCATTGGCTGTCATTATCACTGCCCATATATTGAGTCATCTTTCGTACTTCCTTCCCTTCCATCTCTCAGCTACCAAGCTGGGTCAATGGTAGTCAGTTCATGCTTAGATTTACATACAGCAACAATCCTCCTGTTGACCTCATCAACTCATCTCCCCTAATTTTCAATCCATTCTGGACAGTGTTGTCACATTGATCTTCCTTAATTATTTTGTGATCAACAAGATTTTTGCTTTAACCTACCTCAATAAAGTTGTGAGGAATAAGATTTGTAAACTTTATACATATATATGTATATATATATATATGTATGTATAACTGTGAACTGCTATTTTAATTGAGAATGTCCAAATTGTTTTAGGCTAACTTTCACTGAATAAATTATGCTATAGGATCCCACACATCTATACCCTATGAAAACTGTGAATCAAAAAAAAAAAAAAAAACAGATGTGATTATCCAAATGTATCATCTTCCTTTCCTCTGTCACAAATTCTAAGAAAATATTGCCATTACTTCAACCATCACCTTTCTTCAGACCCTGGAGAGACTTTGTGCTAAAAAAACCTGGTAAACAGCTGTGTCCCCCAGATCATAGCTCTTGCAGCCATTACCCAGGGGATTCATCTGTAAAGAAAGGTAAGCCAGCAATTACTTTTGTAGGAGCAGCAGCCCCTGCCTCCTCAGCAACCACAGCTAGAGACAACTAAGAAAAGGTAATTCTCCCCAAAGTCCTTGGAACTTTATCAATGGAAATGATACCAAGGAAGATGTATGACCATCTACTTCACTGATGAACCCTAAGGACCACAGGGCCTTTCTATCTTATTCCTATCTATTTATTTGTTCCCCCTACTACAATGTGAACTCTTTGTATGCTTCTACTGCATTAACTTTATATGCCTTTATCTGTAGTTAGAACTTATTAAGTGCCTTTTTACTCATTCATTATCATGCCAGTTCTCCCCTCTGAAATTTTCAAATGTTCTTTTTTGGCTAACAAATCAACTCAAAACTTCTATTATCTGATTTTAAGACCTGGTAGACTATTTGCCTCCCACCTAATCATCCAACTTCACCAGTAATTCTTTACCCTCACTGTCCCACAAACACTACATTCTTCCTCTATGTTCTTACTCTCATCTAAAATGTCTTCTTCCCCTTTCTCTCCTCCTTTCCATCTTCTTCAAAGCACTGTGAAAGTCCCGTTGTCTCAACTACTCCATGCACCAATTCATAGCTCCCTTCCCTAAAAAGTCTTAATTTATTCTGTTTCACTTGTGTTTTTCCTTAACTCCCTAAGTAGCCTGAAAATTCCTTAAAGGGGAAGAATTGTGTCTTTGAGTTAGATCTATTCCTCAATCAACAATTATTAAGTCCCTACATAAATAAGGACCACATACAATGTAAATAGGAAATAACATGAAACCTATACTTGGGAAAAGGGAACAGATGATTTTGCAGGTGATGAGGGCACAGGAGCTAAATGTTCAAAGTAGAGGTACAGAAAAAGTACATGAAGGTTGGAAAGTTAATACGAGTCGCAAATAAGGTCTAGAAGTAAGCCCTTTGGTTAAAAGGTGGCATGTGAAGGAAAATGACGCGTTGATGTTTGTCCTTCCTTCTCCAACACCATGGCATCAGGGAGGTGACTAGCACCTTCTGTGCCCGGGACACTGGGGAGAAAAGGCAAAATGCAAAGTTCCTACAGTCCAGGGCCTGGCTCTGTGCAGGGAGATGGCCGTGCAGCACCTGGTCCACACCTGGTCCACACCTGGTCCACACCTGCACGCCTAGCACACGCCGGGGCTGAGTGGGGGCAGCTGGGCCCAGGCCCCGGATGTGAGGCACTCAGGGTGAAGGGACTCCCCCAAGGTCACACAGCCAGTACGAGTCCGAGTTCAGGTCCCCCTGGCTCCAAGGTCAGTGCTGCACCCACTGTGCCACCTAGCTGCCCCAGGGCACTGTGCAGGAGGTCGGGGTCGAGCAGGGGGTGACGTGGTGCCAGGGATGCCATTCCGTGCTAGGGAACAATAGGGACCGCGGGGGGTCAGGTCCGCCGCGGGGGGCGGCAGGGTCGGACCCGCGCCCGGGGGCCAGCCTGGGCAGGGCGGCCGCTGGCACGGCTGGGCAGCGGCTGGCAGGGGCGCCACGCTCCGGGGGCGCCGGGCTCGGGGCTGCGCCGGCCGGCCCTCCCCCGCACGGCCCCGGGCGGAGGGCACTCGGGGGGTCTGCCCGCCCCCCCCCCGGGCCCCCACACAGGAGCCCGGGCGGGGGGTCGCGGCGGGGGGTCGCGGCGGGCCCCCTCCCCCCCCTCCCCCCGCGCCAGGCCCGGGCCGCGCTCACCGTGCTGCGTGAAGATGTTGAAGCCGGCCTCCTCCGGGCGCCCCGCCGCGTCCCGCCTGCGGCCGGCCGGCCTGGCGGCGCCCACGCCGCGGCTCCCGCGCGGCTGCGGCTGCGGCGGCCCCGGCGCCTCCCCGACGCGGCCCACCTGCTGCCCCATCCCCCGCGCTCGCGTACTCCCGAGCCCCCGCCGGCGCCGGTCACATTCCTCGGGGCTCCGGCCTCGGGGCTCCCGGCGCGGCGCTCCCCGGCTCGCTCGCCGCGGCGGCGGCCGGCCCGGCCCAGGGGGGCCCCTCGCGCGCGGGGCCTGGGCGGCTCACGGGGCTCCGGCGCGCCGCCCCCCCGCCGGCGGCCCCCGCGCTGCCCAGGGCCGCCGCCAGCCGCCAGCCCGCCGCCGCCATCTTAACCACTGAGCCCGGGCGGAGCGTGCGGCGGAGCGGCCCGCCCCTCCCCCCCGGCGCCCCGCGGCACGGGGCGGGGCCTCCCGCGGCCCCGCCCCCAGCCCCGCCCCGCCTCCAGAGCCGGGGCCGGCGCGGGGGCGGGAGGGGCGGGGCGGGGCGGGCGGGGTGGGGCCCGGGAGTCCAGTCCGGAGCGCCAGCCGGCGGCCGTGGGCGGGGCCAAGCTCAGGCCGCGGGGGGGGGCGCGCGGGGGGGCCAAGCTCAGGCCGCGGGGGGAGAGGGCGGGGCCAAGCTCAGGCCGCGGGGGGGGAGAGGGCGGGGGCCAAGCTCAGGCCGCGGGGGGGGGGGGGAGCGGGCGGGGCCAAGCTCAGGCCGCGGGGGGAGAGGGCGGGGCCAAGCTCAGGCCGCGGGGGGGGGCGCGGGGGGGCCAAGCTCAGGCCGCGGGGGGGAGAGGGCGGGGCCAACCTCAGGCCGCGGGGGGGAGAGGGCGGGGCCAACCTCAGGCCGCGGGGGGGGCGCGGGGGGGGCCAAGCTCAGGCCGCGGGGGGGAGAGGGCGGGGCCAAGCTCAGGCCGCGGGGTGGGGGGGCGCGGCGGGGGGGGCCAAGCTCAGGCCGCGGGGGGGGCGCTGCGGGGGGGCCAAGCTCAGGCCGCGGGGGGGGAGAGGGCGGGGGCCAAGCTCAGGCCGCGGGGTGGGGGGGCGCGGCGGGGGGGCCAAGCTCAGGCCGCGGGGGGGGGGCGGGGAGGGGGCTCCAGGCGGGGGGGGGGGGGGGGGGGGGGGGGGTCGCGGTGCGGGCGCAGCTGTGTGGCCTTGGCCGCGTCACTTAACCCATTGCCTTGCAAAAGAAAATAAATGAATGAATAAAATAAAAATTAAAAAAAGAATTGCTGTTCTATGGGGAAAGAAGACAGGAGGGGCCAGACTTATGGCCCCCGCTATAAAGGCCTTGCTGACTTGTCACCAAGACAAGTCCGGGTCCTGTTAGCTGCTCCGCAGACTCAGGGACACCACAGCTGCACCCTCAGCTAGGCCATGCCGGCTTGCAAAATATGTCTGAATAATTATTACAGATGCACAGATTATATGCATCTATGGTCCATGTACATGTGTGCATACGTGTGTCCAACACACACAATAAAACTCATTTGCAACTGGGGAGACTCAGAAAGACTTCATGTAGGCGCAGGGGCAGAAACACCATTTAGCCTGGCACCGCCACAGGACGAGGGATTCAATAAATCTAGGAGCTTTTTAGGGGTGAATTAATCAAATGCTCTGGGCAGCTGGGTGCATAACGGCTAGAGCACCAGACCTGAAGTCAGGAGGACCTGAGTTCAAATGCATCCTCAGACTCTTAACAATGACCTAGCTGTGTGACCTTCAGCAAGTCACTTAACCCCATTACCATTGCAAAAAACTTAAAAAGAACAAAAAGAATGAATTAAATGTTCAACCAAATACAGCAGCAAATGAGGTTATAAATACCTAAATGGCCCTTCACAAGGAAAAAAAATGGTTTCCCCATCCTTGATGTAGAAAGTGGCTTGCTGCAGTGAGTCTTGTCAAAAAAAAACTGAGGCTTCTAAGAGGCAGAGGTGAGGAAGGAGTGCCTTTCAGGCAGGGCGACTTATAACCCAGGCCAAAGCAAAGAGGCAGGTAATGGAATGTTTTTTGCCTCTCTTTGTATTCTCAGCACTTAGCAGAGTGCCTAAAGTAGTGAGCACTTTTAATAAATGCTTGCTGATTGATTGATTGATTGATAGCTCAGTTTGGAGGAAACAGCTAAAAGGCCAGTTTGTCTGGATCAAAGAGCGCAGAAGGGGAGTAGAGCCAAGTTGTAAAGAGTTTTAATGCCAAATAGAGAAGAGATAAGACTATAGCTCTCCTAATAGAGCCTAGGCTATAATCAAAACTTCAGTTTAGAAAATTAGAGCCTGTGAATCCACTTAATATAACTTTTAAGAACTCAGGATAACCTTCACAAAACTATTGCGACTTTAGTTGAGGAAAAATAAAAAATTCTTTCACTATAGCAAATATTTGCAAGTTCATATTGTAAATACTAATCTGCTAATCCAGTTCATAAACCCTCCTCTACTTTAAAACAAAAATATTATAAGTATTAGGAACTTTGGCCTCCATTTCCCTGGACACAGTCAGCTGCATTGCCCCTTCAGGGGTCTAGAAATATTCCTGAAGGGTTTTAGTGTTTCTTCTCTTCTGTTTTAGACTCAAACCCCCAATCCAGTAGTGTTCCTGGTAATCAACTGCCCATTACTAACATCTTAGTTCTTTTTAAGAAATTCATCTCAATTAGCTTTTTCAAAGCAGTATTTATTTTAAAGATATATCTATAACACAGATATACAAATATTTCTTCACTACCCCTTGGGGCAACATTCTCCCCCATACCACCTCAATTTCTGGGGAGAGTAGTCTTAAACTTAACCCGGTTTCTGTATGACATTTGTCTCACTACACTAAGTTTATGTCCAAAGTTGACACCACTCCTGGATGAGCTCTTGTCTCACCTACTACTGGCCTGGATCCTACTGGGCCCCCCTCAAGGCCATTCCTTGCTCCTGACCCTATAAAGCTCACTGTGTCACAGTCATCCTCTTTACCTAAAATGAAAGAAAAGACACTGTGGCAAGAACTGAGGTCCCTATTCAAAGACCTGAGGCCTCTTCCCTAACAGTATTGTTTCTTACTAAAGGTCACTAGACTGAAAGAAGCCAATGATGAGGCAAACTGGTGCTTTTTAAATGCAACTAGTTCTGGACCTAGCCCAAGCCAATGCAAGAAATTCCTGTTCTCCAAGTGGTCAGAAGACCAGATCCACTTAGAAAACATTGGAAAAAACCATGTACTCAACACATGCTCATTAGGACGGAGATAACTGACTTTTTTGAACTAACCATGCCTTCTCAGCTTTATGTTGGTTTAGGTTAAGAGGGAGCTAGTCCCCATTCCAATTGTAAATGATGATACAATCCAATTGATACAACTATGTTAAATACTCACAGAATGAATGGAAGAATGGTATTTTAACTGGATTCTCTTAAGACTAGTGAAATACTCTGCTTGGGATGTCATTGTTCCCCTCCAATCCGCCAGGGAAAATAATATTATAATTAGCAGCATAATCTCCTGAAATACTTTACTGTTCAGTCTATTGATTAAGATGGTCTTTTTCTCAGTCCTTATCCTTCCTAACTTCTCTGCAGTATTAGACAATGTCTTCCTCCTAGGCATTCTCTTTCCTGAATTATCTCAATCCTGGAAACATAGTTTTTCTCCTACCTAACTGGTCAATCTTTCTCAGCCCATTTTGCTGAGGCATCCCACTCATCCCACTCCTCACATGTGGCCAGGGCTTCCTCGGAAGCCCTCTTCACAGATTCTTTCCCAGGCCCAGAATGTATTCTCTGCTAACCTCTTCCTGTTGGAATCCTTCTTTCCTTACCAAATTCTGTTCAAGTGCCAATTCCTATAGGAAGGTTTGTCCAGCTCCCTAATCCCTTTGTTGCTAGTGCCCCCCCAACATAATCCTGTATGTATTTCATACTTAATTTGCTAAGTACATTACTGTTTGCTGTGATAAAATATAAATTCTTTGAGAGTAGGGACTTCAATTTTTGTCTTTGCATCCCAGCAACTAGAGCACATTGAAGAGGCTTTATCAAAGCTTGCCAAATGAATGGTAAACTGTGCACCCATTTATTCCTGTAACTCCCACAATACAAAATCGATGTGACTTTCCTTACCAAAGCACTTTGTATAGTGCTCATCACACTGCCAAAATCGTCAGTAAATATTCTTTGATGACAAAGGAGAACAAATATCTCCCTTTGCCATGGAAGTCTGAGTCAGTTCTTACTCATCCTTAGCCTGTTTACCCAGAAAAGTGACTCAGACAGAAGTGAAAAATGTACTAACTTACTTTATATTTTTACATTTAAACAAATGGTGCCTCCCCCACACATTCCACTCCCCTTTCCCACACTGTTACCAGTTGATGTTGATCCTAAAACATGTCTCCAAGATTTTCTTTCTTCTGTACACTATCCTTCTTTTGGCTTTAGTTGCTTTATGATCACTGGCTGCCAAAGATCAGTTTTTGGAGAACCCACAAGTAAAGTGCCAAGTAAGCAAGGATTGTCCAAGAACTGGGCTGAAGGGTTTCAAGCCATGGGTCAACAGCAGTGAGACTTAAGACTGGAGAAGCATAGCAGCAAATGATTAGAAGCAACCATTACCTTTATAAGTATGTTGGGGTTTTTTTGGTTTTTGTTTTTCATAAAACCAGGCAAGTTGGAGAAGAATATTGAGCCAGAGACAAAAAGTCTGGTTGTTTTTCCTAATGAATCTGAGCTGCTTTCCTTACTAAATTTATTTTGGCGGTCCTTTTCTATGATGACTCAACATTTTCCATTCACCTGTTTGCATATACAGTATTTCAAAGGTTCATGTCGCATGTGGTGTTGTTGACTCCTCAAGGCAGATTAAACCCAGCATGAGGCAATAGTCAATATATAGCCAAAGAGGTTTTTAGGCTGCCTCAAGGGAGGCATAATATCCCAAACTAGGTAGGTGATGGTACTGCCCTGATCACCACATTTAAAGGAAGGCCACTGATAAGTGGGAGTCTCCAGAAGGCAACCAGAATGATCAAGGACCTCAGTCAGTTCCATGCCATATGTAAATTGGTAACAGGAAGAGATATATTTATCCTGAAAAAAAAAAAAAGAGAAGATTGAGATGAATGTGACAGACAGCTTCAAATTTTTGAAAGATTGTCCTTTGAGAAATCCCATTAAAAAGTAAGCCTCAAGACAATATAAAATACCTGGGAGTCTATTTGCCAAGGCAGACTCAGAAACTTAAAAAAAAAATAAAACACTTCCTCACACAAAGTAAATCAGATTTAAATAATTGACAAACATCAACTGCTCACGGGTAGGTAGAGCTAATATAATAAAAATGACAATTCTACCAAAACTAAACTACCTGTTTGGTGCCCTACAAATCAAAATTCCAAAAAATTCCTTTAATGACTTAGAAAAAGTTGTAAGTAAACTCATATGGAGAAACAAAAAAGTCAAGAATTTCCAGGGATTTAATGAAAAAAAAGTACAAAAGAAGGGGGCTTAGCCCTACCCAAATATTATATTATAAAGCATCAGTCATCAAAACTGTCTGGTATTGGCTAAGAAATAGAGTGGTGGATCAGTGGAATAGAGTAGGTGCAATAGCAGGAAACGATTATAGTAATCTGCTGTTTGATAAACCTAAAGAGTCCAGCTAGTGGGATAAAAACTCTGGGAAAACTGGAAGTTAGTATGGAAGAAACTTAGGTTAGACCAATACCTCACACCCTATTCCAAGAAAATATCCAAATGGATACAGATTTAGACATAAAAAAAAATACCATAAGCAAATTAGAAGATCAAGGACTAGTTTACCTGTCAGATCTATGGAAAGGGAAGCATTTTATGACTAAGGAAGAAATGGAGAACATCACTAAAAAAACAAACTAGATGATTTCGATTACATTTAATTAAAAAAGCTTTTGCACAGATAAAAACCACTGCAACCAAGATCAAAATAAATGTAGTAAACGGGAAAACAATCTTTATAGCTAATGATTCTGACAAAGGGATTCATTTCTAAAATATACAGAGAACTAAGTCAAATTTTCAAAAAAAAAATAGCCATTCCCCAACTGACAAATGGTCAAAGGATATACAAAGGCAATTTACAGATGAAGAGATCAAAGCAATCCATAATCATATGAAAAAATTGCTCTAAATCATTACTCATTAGAAAAATGCAAATTAAAGCTTCTCTGAGGTACTACCTCATACCTCTCAGACTGGCCAATATGATCAGAAAGGATGATGATCATTGTTGGAAAGGTTGTGGGAAATCTGGGACACTATTACATTGTTGGTGGAGCTGTGAACTCATCCAAACTTTCTGGAGAGAAATTTGGGACTATGCCCAAAGGGCAACAAAAATGTACATACCCTTTGATCCAGCAATACCACTACTGGGTCTATACCCTGAAGAGATAATGAAAAAGGATAAAAACATCACTTGTACAAAAATCTTCATAGCAGCCCTGTTTGTGGAGGCAAAGAATTCGAAATCAAGTAAATGTACTTTAATTGGGGAATGACTTAGCAAACTGTAGTATATGTATGTCATGGAACACAATTGTTCTATTAGAAACCAGTAGGGACAGGAATTCAGGGAATCCTGGAGGAATTGGCATGAACTGATGCTGAGTGAAATGAGCAGAACCAGAAAAACACTGTACACCCTAACAGCAACATGGGAGTGACGATCAACCTTGATGGACACGCTTATTTCATCAGTGCAACAATCAGGACCAATTTTAGGCTGTCTGCGATGGAGAATACCATCTGTATCCAGATAAAGAACCATGGAGACTGAACAAAGTTCAAGGACTATTCCTTTTTATTTAGAAAAAAAAAACTGAATATCTTATTGTCTGATCTTGTTCTCTCTTATTACTTTATGTTTCTTCTTTAAGGATATGATTTCTCATCACACTCAATTTGGATCAATGTACAACATGGAAGCAATGTAAAGACTGAAAAAAAAAAGATTGTCCTTTGGAAGAAGGATTAAAAATATTCTCTTTGGCTTCAAAGGGCAAAACTAAGAGTAATGGATGCAAGTTACAAACAAGTAAATTTAGACTTGGAATGAGGGAGAGCTTCCTAATATTTTAGAGTTATTCCAAAGGGGAATGAGTTCCCTCTGGAGTTATTGGAGGTCTTCAAGTAAATGATAAAGGTCAAGTCTGTTATAGTACAAACTCTATCTGTCTGGAATAGGAAACTACTCAGGGATCTTATAAATTTGAAGTTCTATGATTCTTTGATAACTGTTCTGTTTAGTGCCAAACACTATTTTACATATAAGCAGGTGCTTAAAAAAGCATTTGAGATATGTATATGTATATATATGCACATATATTTCTCTCTCTCTCTCTCTCTCTCTCTCTCTATATATATATATATTATATATATATATATATATATATAATATATACATATAAAGTATATAAAGAGAAAGAGTGAGATAGAGAGAGAAAATGATGCAGACCAAGATGAGAAGAAAAAGCAGAAAGCTGGGAAACAATTTTTACAGCTAGAGTCTCTGATAAAGGTCTCATTTCTAAAATATATAGAAAATTGAATGAAATTTATAAGAATACAAGTCATTCCTCAATTGATAATAATAATAATGATGATGATGATTATGATTGATGATGATGTTTGTCCTTCATTCTCAAAAGAAGACCACAACATCAGAAAGGTGATGCCATGACAAGCACATGAATTCGATTTGAGTGAGGGGGACTGTGCTAAGACACCAGTCTCACTTTCTCTTCTAGAGCCATCTGGGTCCAGTGACCAGATATGAATCAGGACAACTGGAGATGGCCCTGTATGTGTGGCAGTCAGGGTTGTGACTTGTCCAGGGTCATATAGCTAGTTAGTGTCAAGTGGCTGAGGCTAAATTCTAACTCCTATCCTTCTGACTAGCTAACTGCCCCTAGGTTGGGACACCTCAATTGACAAATGGTCAAAGGATATGAACAGGCAATATTCAAATAAAGAAATCAAAGATATCTAGTCATATGAAAAAATGCTCTAAATCACTATTAATTAGAAAAATGCAAATTAAAACAACTCTGAGGCACCACCTCTGAGGTATCAAATTGGCTAATATGACAGAAAAGGACAATGATAAATGTTGGAGGGGATGTGGGAAAATTGGGATATTAATGTACTATTGCTGGGTTTGTGAACTGATCCAATCATTCTGGAGTGTAATTTGGAACTATGCCCAAAGAACTATAAAACTGTGCATATCCTTTGATCCAGTAATACCACTATTAGGACTGTATTTGAAAGTGATCATAAAAAAAGGGAAAAATAACCACATATGCAAAAATATTTGTAGCAGCTCTTTTTTGTGATGAGAAAGAATTAGAAATTGAGAAGATGCCCATCAATTGGTAAATGACTGAAACAAGGTATGGTATACGAATGTAATGGAAAAGTATTGGCTTTTTTTGTTTTTTTTTTACAGTAACAAATTTTTTCATTTCACTTTTATTTACACTCTAATGTCATATTTATTCTCATGCCATAAGCTTTTGTTTCTTCAGTTTCTTTCTGGGATATCTTTTTCTTTTGAGTAACTTCCTCTTCTGGTTTAGGAACAATTTGTTCCTTTTCAGTAAGTCTCATCTCAATATGGAAAGGAGAAACTCATGTAATGGGTTGATTCGACCATGAGCCCTGTAAGTACGCCGTCTCATTTTGGGAGCCTTGTTAACTTGGATATGCTCGATGACAAGAGAATCCACATCCAAACCCTTTAATTCAGCGTTGCTCTCTGCATTTTTAAGCATATGCAGCAAGAACTCAGCACTCTTTTTTGGCCAACGACCCTGTGTCCAACCCCACTGCTTAGTCTGGGCACACCTGCCAACGCCTACCATTATATCAATGGAATGGAACACATTGTTTCTCTCCAATGTGACATCTTTCAAATACTTGGTAGCTTTTCAGATGTGCATGCCCTTGATGGCTTGAGCTGTTTCATGGGTGTTCTTGAAGTGGACCCAGAGATTTGAACCCCTTGACTTGCATGATTTTGTGGGGTTTTCTGGATCAAGAGAATACCTCACCGTCTTAAATGATTATCCTTCACCGAGGCCTTCGGGTCAGCTAGACTGAGGGGCTGATGGGGCCAATGCCCCGCAGATTGCGGACGTGGCCCCAAACTGGCGCTTCACTCACCTGGAAAAGTATTGTTTTAAAAAAAATGATGAGCAGGCAGATTTCAGAAAAAGCCTAGAAAGACTTACATGAACTGATGCTGGGTGAAGTGAGCAGGACCAAGAGAACATAATACACAATAGCAGCCACAATGTGTTATGAATCAACTATGAAAGAAAGAAAGAAAGAAAGAAAGAAAGAAAGAAAGAAAGAAAGAAAGAAAGAAAGAAAGAAAGGATGAAAGAAAGAAAGAAAGAAAGAAAGAAAGAAAGAAAGAAAGAAAGAAAGAAAGAAAGAAAGAATTTTGACATCTGTATGTAAATCAAAGTATACTATTTTCACTTTTTTTGAAAAATTGGTTTTTTGTTTATTGTTTCTCATGGTTTTTTTCCTTTTGTTCTAATTCTTCTTTCACCATATGACTAATATGAAAATATGTTTAACATGATTGTGCATGTATAACCTATATTAGATTGCTTGCTGTCTTGGGAAGGTGGTGGAAAGGGAAGAAAAGAGAAATTTTTACAAAAATAAATGTTGAAAACTATCTCTACATGTTTTTTGGGAAAAAGTTTAAAAAAAAAAGAATGATATTGATTCAGTCCTTTCTTAAGTAGTTCTTATTACTTTGATTTTTTTTATATTGACCCTATATCCAAATATATCCCAGTAAACCATCCCTTGTAATAAAGACTTTTTTAAAAGGGGAGAGGAGGGGCTGAAAGCAATTCAGTACAACTAACCAATACATCAACTGAACCTAATAGTTTTTTGCAAAACTTTCTTGCCTCTTTGTTGATCATTCAATTCTATTTTGAATGCTTCATTTTATTTTCCCTGTAGACAAGACATAATGATTAAATGACTTCTCAATATCTCTTTCAGTTGTAGAAGTCTAAGATTTAATATTTATTTGACTTTAAAATGCTATAAATTATTAAGAAACTATTTCAAGTAATTGGTAAAGTGCTACATAAATGCTAGTAGTACTAATAACATTTATTCATTTCATTAATAAATAAGTATTCACTTCCTTTCCAATAATAATAATGGAATAATTGACTATTCCATTTGACAATTAAACAAGTATTTATTAAATGCCTACTATGTGCATAGTACCACTCCTACCATTACTCTTGCCAGATATGAAGAAAAATAAATTATAATCTTTAACTTCAAGGAGTTAACAAGTTAGTGGAAGGTATAATATTTTATATATGATGATGTTTGTCCTTCATTCTCAAAGAAGACCATGCATCAGGGATATGAGACCATGATAAGCATGTGAACTAGATTTTAGCAGGGAGTGCTGTGCTAAGTTGCCAACCTCACATTCTTCTCTAGAGTCAACTGGGTTCATTAGTCAGATATGAACCAGGATGAATGGACATGGCCCTAGATGAGAGACAATCAGTGTTAAGCGACTTGCCCAAGGTCACACAGCTAGTAAGTATACAGTGTCTGAGGCTGGATTTGAACTGTCCTTCCTCAGAACTCCAAGCTCAGTGCTCTGTTCACTACACCATCTAGCTGACTACAAATACAAAATAGAAAATGAGAAGTACTTATAAGCATAGTAGTGCAAGAGTTCCAAGGAAGGACAGGACTCATATAACTGGGGATCAGGGAGCACTTGAGCTCAGTCATTGTAAAATGGACAGATGTTCAGAAGACAACTGTGAAGGGAGAAGGCACTCCATGAAGAAGGACTATCCATAGTAAGGGCAGAGGAAAAAATAAATTAGATATTTATGAACTGATGAATAATTTAGGTCACATAGTCTAATCTTCTTATTCTACATATAAAGAACAAAATAAGGCCAAACAGGATCTTATTTGTCCAAGGACAAACACATAGTAAATGGCAGGCCTAGTATTCAAACCCATGTCCTCTGACTCCATGACTCTTTCCACTGAGAAATGTGAGAAAGCGTTGAAAACATGAGTTGGAGCCATATTCTTGAGTATCTTGTACACCTGGCTAAGGAATTTGAACTATTTTTTCAGTGGACATTTGGGAGCCATTGGAAGTTGTTTATGCTTTTAATCAATGTAGAGACATGACTAATATGTACATTAGAAAGATTAGCATGGCACCTGTCAAAAACCAAGGTCTCTAGAACAGAAGTACATTATAGAGAAGGGACTTATATCAAATATCTAATGGTTCTATTGCCTACTTGTTCCAACTCTGTGCTGCTGGGCATCACAGACTCAAAACAAAAATGACATTTCCATAATTATTCCCCTGTAAGGATGCACACAAGATGCACTTTAGGTACATTCTCAAGCTAAAGGGTACTGGAGAGAGCCATAGAAAACAAAAATAGGACCCAAGGTCTTCAAGAATAGTCATGCCCTTTGTTTTATTTTCCCCTGATTTACCTAGGTATAAAATGAAAAAGCATTTTCCATGGAAATGATGGTGGTCTTTTGAGGTGCAATATTATAGGACAGTCAAAACCAAGTTCATCAAAGGAGAAGAACAGATGAATACTTACCTTTAACACAGATAATGAGTATGACTAGTATCCAAGGTGATGTTCAGGACCCAATTCAACAGACGTTTAGTAAACATCCCTAATGTGTGAGGCATTGAGAGACAAAACAAAACAAAAAAAAAACCAGTTCTAATATCAAGAAACTTGCATATACCACAGAGAAGCTACACTGGAAACAATGGGATCCAAGGAGAAGACAATATCAACTATCCAGGGTTACAGCAACAGTCAGTAAAACTCTTAACATAGCAGGAGAAAGGAGTACTGTGACCTGGACAAGACTTTATTATACATTCTTCATTATTTTTTTTAGCTGAGTTTACTTAGGAGCTTTCAATAAGTAAACAACAAATGAACAAAATTAGCAGACATTCTGATAAGCACTGGAGATACAAAACTAAGCAAAAGATCCTCCCTGCCCTCAAGGAGTTTACAATCTATAGGGGGAGCAACAGGCAAGCAAATCTGTGTAAAGCAAGGTATACACAGTATTTTTTCAGTATGACTTTGTACAAAATCAGTCAACTGACAGATCCACAAACTCCTACCAGTGGTGATATACCCAAGGACCTGATGGGTCCTAGACCAGGGTTTATTGTGCGATGAACTGGTGCTGATCAACCATAGTTATCAAAGGACTTTTAGAGCCAATGGAAGATGAAACAGCCCAAATAAAGTTGAAATCTGAAATTTTGCTAGACCTCATTATGCAATGAGTTGGACCAGAACTTACCTTAGCTGATTGTATCAGTGACAGTCTTTTTAGGACCCCATTTGCTTCCATATGCTTTGTTAATAATCAATATGCAGCTAGAGTAATATTTGAGGAAATTTAAGATGCTCCCCCCACAATTACTTTAGAGTAATTATTTAGGGAAGGTAGAGCCTCCCCTCTGATGGAGATAATTGTATTGGTTCAAAAAAGGTATAAACAAAGATAATTGTGTGAAAAACACTGAATGAATGAAGAAAGAAAGAAAGAAAGAAAGAAAGAAAGAAAGAAAGAAAGAAAGAAAGAAAGAAAGAAAGAAAGAAAGAAAGAAACCTATGGAGAAAAGACTTTCAGTAAAGATGAACAGTGAGCTATTTTCCAGTAACTGGTTTATATAAGGCTGACATAAAGACTTGAATCTTAAAAGCTGGCAAACCCTGATACTTAGAACTATTTGGCAACTATGGGTTGACTGTATATTTACCGTCCAATGGCAGGATTTGATTTCTCCCCTTTTCTCTAAGAGACCCTGCTTTGAAATGGTGAGTTTGCTTGGGGGTCATGTCTCTGTGTGGCTAGGTCACAGTGAGACCGCAAAGCCTATACTGCCATCTGCTGTTGGGAGAGAACATTGGAGCAAAACCTTTTTCTCTTGAAAGAATGGGTTGGAGGGAAAGCTTTGCTGCCATCCCATTCTGCTTCTCCCCATCCCTGTGCTACCACCTCCTGTCTGAGATGGAAACCCAGCAGAGCCCAGCTAGGAAACACACCTAGGAATGGCTCTGCCCTCCCCAAGCTGAGGGTTCTCTCAGAATGAAAGAAACTGGCTGTTGCTAAAGGTCAAAAAAACAGAGACTGCTGTCCCTGCTGACCCTAGAAAGGAGACCTCAGACTAAGCCCCCAGGCACACACCTAGGATAAACAGGTATTGTGTTTATTCTGACCAGAGAGGGACATCATTGGCAGGCCGAACAAGACCACCACATTGTCTTTTTGATTCCAGGTAACATCTTATCTTCAGCCCCAAGATTAAAAAACAAAGAAAAGCAGATGGTGCTGTCACTCTGAACCTGAAGTCTTCTTGCTGACTGATAGGAGCTAGGACCAGAAACTATCTATTAAAACATCTACAGGCAAGTCCGCAAATGTTCTTCCTAGAGCCAAAGGAGATCTGGAACCTGGAAGACCAGGAGGACAACAATCAAACTATGTCTTTAGTCAGACCACATAAAGTCGACTGAAACTTTGAACCTGCATGGTCTAAAACACTCTGGAAATCAGTCCCAATCAATATCCAAAGAATATAGTTGTAAGACTCCAGATGAGGCAGAGCAGGGTCATACAAGCCCAGAAGTGGTCCCTCAAGAAGTAATCCCATTTGGGGAAATAAGGCAGAATATAAACAAAAATAGATGAAGATCTATTATACTACCAGAGATGTCCAAGAAACAATTACAGAAGAGAATGACTCTAAAATACCTACTAGTAAAGCCTCAAAGAAAAATAGCTGGTGGGGTAGCTAGGTGGGGCAGTGGATAGAGCACCAGCCCTAGAATCAGGAGGACCTGAGTTCAAATTCGATCACAGACAATTAAATAATTAGTTGTGTGACCCTCTTGGGCAAATCACTTGTGCCCCATGCCTTTCAAAAACCAAAAAAAAAAAAAGAAAAAGAAAAAGAAAGGACAAACAACAACAAAAATAAAAAAGCTGATAGACCCAACAGCTCACAAAAAAAAAGGAAAAGAAAAATAGCTGGCTCAGAAGAGCAATTACAATTTCTAAAGGAAATGATGCAAGTGTTAAAAATTATTTCTTAAAGTAAAATGACAGGACTAGAGGAAAGAATATAAAACGAATAAAATATATGAGAAAAGACTCGAAAAGAGAATGGCTTGAAACAAGAGATAGAAACTTTTACTTAAGGAACAGACTTCTTGAAAATTAAGATAAACCAAATTAAAGTTAATGATTTCAAGAGAAAAAAATACTAAAACAAAGTCAAAACATTGGAAAAGAGTAGGAGAAAATTTAAGGTAACTCATAGCAAAACAATTGACTTTGTAAAGGAATCAAGGAGAAGTAATTTAAGAATCATTGAAGGGCGACTAGGTGGCACAGTGGATAAAGCATTGGCCTTGGAGTCAGGAGTACCTGGGTTCAAATCCAGACTCAGACACTTAATAATTACCTAGCTGTGTGGCCTTGGGCAAGCCACTTAACCCCATTTGCCTTGCAAAATTCTAAAAAAAAAAAAAATCATTGGAGTATCTAAAATTGTAACCAAAAAAAAAAAAAAGAACCAGGACTTACTTCAAGAAATAATGAAATAAAGCTGACCAGATATATAGTATATAGATATATTAGAACAAGAGGGTAAAGTGAAAAAAAAAAAAGAATGTACCAGTAATCATTAGCATCCCTGAAAAAAAAAACAAAATAAAAATTTCCAGGAAGAGAATCAATGTCTAGAACATCCAGATCTAAGAAAAAATACTTCAGAAAACTAGAATGAAAGGAGTCAAGTACCAGGGAACCATAATCTGGATCACAGGATATAACTGCTAAAATTCTAAAAAGGAGTGAAGAGCAAGGAATGTGGTATTACAAAAGGCAAAAGGTATAGCCAACCACAAATAATTTATCCAACAAAGTGGGTATAATCCTAGAGGGGGAGAACAGAGCTTGAGGAGCAGTTAGGTGGCACAATGGATAGAGCACTGGCCCTGGAGTCAAGAGGACCTCAGTATTTGGAAGGCTTTGAGAGAAAGTGTGGGAGAGAAGAGGTATTAGACTGACTACCAAACTGACATTGACAGTCTACCAACACCATGCCAGGAAACTGAATTGCTTCCAGTTAAATCATCTTAGGAAGATACTGAAGATCACCTGGCAGGAAAAGATCCTAGACACTGAGATCCTTTTTTGAGGTAAACTGACTTACATTCCAATATTATTACAGAGTGAAACTTCAATGGGCTGTTAAAATGCCAGATGTATGCTTGTCAAAAAACCCATTTTATGAGAACTCATTCAGGCCAAGTGCTTTCTGGTGAATCTGAAGAAGTGATACTGGGACATCCTAAAGGTCTCTCTTAAGAACTTTAGAATTGATTGTACAGCATAGGAGACACAGACACAGGACCACCCAGCCTGGTATGCCCTCATCAGTGAGGGAGCTGCACTCGATGAGGAAGGAAGAATTGAGACAGCTCAAAGGAAACTTTACATTCGTAAGTTTAGAGTACCCACCCCAGGTGTTCACATGAACTTTTGGGGCCCAATCTACTGTAGAGCATTCTGAGCTTGTATTGGTCCGACCAGCCACAGTCCAATATGCTGTTATTTGTCTCAAACATAGTGATGTCATTTTGATTTTGTTCAATAAAGGACAAGAACCAACTAGAAGGAATGTAACAGTAGTTCATTAGGAAAACTATATACATAATTGTCCACTTTAAAAAAAAAGAGAGAATGTATCAATAGATCCAGAATAATCTTTTCAATAAAATAAAGCATCCATTTCCACTTTTAAAAACACATACAGGGGTGGCTAGGTGGCGTAGTGGATAAAGCACTGGCCTTGGAGTCAGGAGTACCTGGGTTCAAATCTGGTCTCAGACACTTAATAATTACCTAGCTGTGTGGCCTTGGGCAAGCCACTTAACCCTATTTGCCTTGCAAAAAAACTAAAAAAAAAACACATATAAAATACAAATAAGATTTTCCTTAATTTGGTAAATAGTATATGTATAAAACTGAGAGCAAGCATTATATAAGCAAGAGGCCTTTTCAGTGAAATCAGAAATAAAGCAAGTATGTTCACTGTGACCTTTGCTATATATGATATACTGCAATAAGACAAGAAAAAGAAATTGAGGCAATAAGCATAGGCAGAAAAGAAAGAAAATTGCATGAGGGGAAGATGAAACCAAGATGGCAGTGTGGAGGCAGTAATTTCCAGGAACTCTCTTCTAAAATGCTCTAAATACCTTAAAATTATGACTCTTACCAAATTCTAGAGTGGCAGAACCCACAGAAACACCAAATGAAACAACTCTTCAGCCCAAGATAACGTGGAAGGTCCATGGGAAGGCTCTGTTCTACCAAGGTTGGAAGGGGCCATAAGATAGCCAGGGCCAAACAGTACTGGAATGAATGAATTTCCAGTCTTCCATGAATAGCCTGTGGGATACCTGGTCCCTGGGGGCACCTGGGTCCATGGCATTGAGAATGGTGTCCAAACCTTCCAACCCAGGGATCACCAAGGACAATTTGGAAGGTCAGTGGGAAAACTCTGCCACATCTGAGTGAGCATGGAGTCCAGGTCAGTCAGGCCTCAGCACAATCCCAGCCCAGGAAATGAAAGCAGGCCTGGGGAGTCCCCCAGCAGAGAGTCACCCAGTAGGGAACCATCTGGTAGGGAATCACCCAGAAGTCAGCTGCCCAGCAGGGAGCCACCCTACAGGGACTCACCCAGCAACTGTTCTCAGAATGCTCAGCCCACAGACAGTAATGGGGTGGAGGGAGACTGACAAAATCTCTCCACTATCCCTGGGACAGGACTCTGTTGCTTTGCCCATACTCAGATCCAGGTCTCAGTCTGGGGCCCTATCCTACCATAGTGAAGCAGGGACTCTCCTTACAGTTCTAGGGCAGAAAGGAGTGCTTATGGTCATCCACAGACCAGAGCACCAGCCAGGAGAGCAGTCAGAGCTTCTCAAAAGTCCTCAAAGGAATTGAGGTACTGCCAGGGTGTTCCAAAAACACTCAAAAACTTGGAAAGTATATTAAAATCAGGTCATAGGTTGGGGAAATGAGTAAACAGAAAAATTCTATGTGGCCATAGATGATTGCTTTGGTTGTATGGAAGATTGAAACACACACACTCAGAAGATGATAAAGTCAAAGTTTCTGTATCCAAAAACCTCCAAGAAAAATAGGAATTGATCTTAGGCTATAGAAGAGTTCAAAAAAGATTATGAAAATCAAGTAAGGGAGATAGGGGAAAAATTGGGAAGAGAAATGAGAGGGATGCAGCAAAATCATGAAAACCAAGTCAGAAGCTTGGTGAAAGAGATACCAAAAAATACTGAAGAAAACAGAATGTTAAAAACCAGTTTAAATCAAATGGAAAAGGCAGTCCAAAAGGTGAATGAGGAGAAGAATGTCTTAAAAAGCAGAATTGACCTGATGGAAAAGGAGATAAGAAATCTCTCTGAAGAAAATAATACCTTCAAATGTAGAATAGAGTTGAGGGAAGTTGATGACTTTGTGAGAAACAATAAAATATCTCATTGGGAAAACAGCTGACCTAGAAAACAGACTCAAGAGAGATAATTTAAAAATTATTGGGCTAACTGAAAGGAAGAAAATTTCAGATAATATGATAACAGAAAACCCTGCTGAGTTAACTAAAATAAATTGAAATATCAACCAACAAAATTACAGTATATAAAACAAATTCACATAAATCATCAATATTTCTGAGTATTTTGAACAAAACTCAACAGGAAAAGATAAAAACAAAAGTTCCCTTTTAAAAAATTATGTAATATATGAAATACTTGGAATTTTTCTATGAGATACACAAAGGAATACATACAACTATTCAATATTAAACTATAACTATAAAATATTTATACTATTTATAGTAATACAACTATAAAATACTTATTTTTATAGTAATAAAGACAGATCTAAATAATTAGAAAAATATTGTTTGTGGATAGGTTAAGTCAATATAATAAATGTGAAAAAACTAATTAGAAAAACAACTGACCTGGAAAATAGATTCAGGTAAGATAATTTAAAATTTATTAGACTAACTGAAAATCATAGTCAATGAAAGAGCCTAGATATCATATTTCAAGAAATTATCAAGAAAAATTGCTCTCATATCTTTGAACCAAAGGGTAAAATAGAAATTGAAAAAATCCATCAATCACCTTTTGAAAGAGATCCCAAAATGAAAATTACCAGGAGTATTATAGTCAAATTCCAGTGTTTCCATCTAAAGTTGAAAATATTGAAAAGGAAAAAATATAATGTAGTCATAGGATCATACAAGATTTAGCAACTTTTATGTTAAAGGAGTGAAGGAGTTAGAATATGACATCTGGAAGACAAAGGAGTTAGGATTATACTCAGCAAAACTGAGTAAAGTCTTTCAGGAGGAAAAAATGGATTATTTAATGAAATAGAGAACATTCAAGCATTTCTGATGAAGAGATCAGTACTGAATAGAAAATTTGACATTTAAACACAATTCTCAAGAGAAACATAAAAAGATAAACATGAAAGAACAATCATAAGGGACTCAGTAAAGTTAAACAGTTTGAATTCCTGCATGGTAAGATGATATATGTGACTCCTAAGAAATTTATCAGTAGAACAATTAGGAGGAGTCCACACAGACACAGGATATCAGTGTGAGTTGATTATATTGGGATGATCTCTAAAAGAAAAATAATAATAATGAAGGAGTAGGGAAGCAGAATGTTCTTGGAGAAGGGTGCACGGAGAATTAGAATGAGAATATTGCTCTCACATAAAAAAGACTTTTATACTGGAGGGGAAAATGGGGATGAGTAATATTTGAACCTCACTCTCATTAGAATTAGTTCAAAGAGGGAAGGCTATACATACACATTCAATTGAATATAGAACTCTATCTTATCCATTAGGGAAATAGAAGAAGGGGATATGTCATATGAGTGGGGGGGAATAATAAAAGTGAAGGAAGATTAAGGGAGGTAGTAGTCAGAAGCAAAATGGATTTTTGAGGAGAAAGAGGATATAAAGAGAGCATGAAGGATAAACAAAAGAAAAAAGGATAGAAGGAAATATACAGCAATCATAGCTGAATGTGAATTCTATGAAACAAGTGTCTAGAATAGATTAGAAACCAGAATTCAGCAAAGTGTGGTTTAAAAGAGATATACTTAAAATAGAAAGAGAAGCAGAAATTTAAACTAGAAGGCTAGAATGGAATCTATTATGCTTTAGATGAAATTTTAAAAAGTAGTGATTATGATCACAGACAAATCAAGAGCAAAAATAGAACTAATTAAAAGAGATAATCAGAGGAACTACATTTTACTAAAAGATATCATAGGAGCGGCTAGGTGGCACAGTGGATAAAGCAGCATCCCTAGAGTCAGGAGTACCTGGATTCAAATCTGGCCTCAGGCACTTAATAATTACCTATCTATGTGGCCTTGGGCAAGCCACTTAACCCCATTTGCTTTGCAAAAACCTACAAAAAAAAACAGATATAGACAATGAAGTAATGTCAAAAAAATTTAAGGGCAAATTTCATTTCTTAAATGTTTTCATTCCTCAAATATGTATGAAAATGATTCATATTTATAAAAATAATAGCCATTCTCCAAATGATTAATAGTTAAAAGATATGAACAGACAATTTCCTGAGGGGAAAAAACAAAGCTAGGGGCGACTAGGTGGTGCAGTGGACAGAGCACTGACCCTGGAGTCAGGAGTACCTGAGTACAAATCCAGCCTCAGACATGTAATAATTACCTAGCTGTGTGATCTTGGACAAATCAATTAAACCCATTGTCTTACAAAAATTTAAAAAAAAATCAAAGCTATCTCTAGTTAAGTGAAAAAATGTTCTAGATCACTATTGATTAGAGAAATGTATATTAAAACAACTTTGAGGTATCACATCATACCTATCATAAATGACAAATGTTGGAATGGATGAGGGGAGATAGACTAATGAACTATTGATGGAATTATGAATTGATCCAATCATTCCAGATAACAATTTGGAACTATATCCAAAGAGCTACAAAATTGTGCATATTCTTTGATCCAGAAATACCACTGCTGCATCTGTACCCTGAAAGGATCAAGGAAAAAAGATACAAAAAGATTTATATCAGTTCTTTTTGAGTCTGGTAAAGAATTGGAACCTGACAGAATGTCAATTAGGGAATGGCTAAAAAAGTTTTTGTATATGATTGTGATGGAATACTATTCTGCTACAAGAAATTATGAGGAGGGTAGTTTCAAGAAAAAAAAAAAACCACAGTAACACCTGTATGAACTGATGCAAAATGAAATAAGAAGAACTGAAAGATCATTGTGCACAGTATCAGCAATGTTGTAATGACAATCAGCTGAAAGATTTGGCTACTTTGATCAATTCAGTGATCCAAGACAATTTCAAAAGAGTAATGATAAAAAAAAATTTGATCTGCCTTCAAAGAGAAAATTGATGAATTGAGTGCATATTGAAGTATAATTTTCATACTTTCTTATTTTTTTTGTTTCTTTGTAATATTGCTATTACAGAAATATGTTTTTCATGATTTCACATGGACAATTGATATGATTTTGCTTGCTTTCTCAGTAGGTTAGGAAGGGAGAGGAGGGAGAAAGAGAATTTGGGACTTGAAATTTAAAAAGAGGAATGTTAAAAAAATATTTTTTTTCAAAAAGAAAAAATAAAAAAATTTAACAAGTTGATGATGATGTTTGTTCTTTATTCTCAAAGAAGACCATGATATCAGGGAGGTGATGCCATGACAAGCACAGGAATTGGATTTGAGAGAGGGTACTAAGTCATCACCCTCACTTTCTCCTCCAGAGTCATCTGGATCCAATGGCCAGAGATGAATCAGGATGGCTGGAGAAGACCCTGAATGCAAGACAATCAGGGTGAAATGACTTGCCCAAAGTCACACAGCTAGTTAGTGTCAAGTGTCTGAGGCCAGATTCAAACCCCTGTACTCTTGATTCCAGGGTCGGTGCTCTATCCACTGCCCCACCTAGCTGCCCCTAACAAGTTGATAGTCATCTTGAAT
Source organism: Macrotis lagotis (assembly GCF_037893015.1). Taxonomy (NCBI): domain Eukaryota; kingdom Metazoa; phylum Chordata; class Mammalia; order Peramelemorphia; family Peramelidae; genus Macrotis; species Macrotis lagotis. Next base: position 73,604,243 of record NC_133659.1, read on the forward strand.
GATTTGTTAATGGGGAATACACTGACTACAATAAGTAGTAGTAGATGTATACTTCCACATACTGGAATTATTCTTTAGGACCCTAAGACAGTATGTAACAGAATCATCTGGAAACATCTAACCTTCCAGCATCAGAGCAGGTAGGATGAATGAGCCAACCACAGAGAAGAGAGACAGAGATGGTGGTTCACTGCTATGCACATACCATACAACTTGCACTAAACTAATAAACATGATCTCTATAATTTTTGCCATTGTGAGTTATACAGTTTATAAACCCTTCCCTTAAAATATGGTCTCTAGCGGCAGTTAATAGAGCACTGGCCCTGGAGTCAGGAGGACCTGAGTTCAAATACAGTCTTAGACACTTAATACTTAGTTGTGTGACTTGGGCAAGATCATTGCCTTGCAAAAAAAAAATTATGGTTTCTAAGTCAATAATAATACAAATTTCATCTGTCCAGTATTAAGAATAGTAGGACTCTTCATTCTCTTGGTCCAGAAACTACAATTAACATGATAAAGTTGTATTAATATTTTAGCAAACATGTCACAGTAATGGCTTATGTGTCTGACAACACACAAATACAGTAGTTTTTCATGTAGATAGAACACTGTGGATACTAATCATAGTGGAAGTACAAGGAGGGTCACCCCCTAAGTCCAGACCTTCGTTATCACTCTTTATGGACAATCCAATAACCTCCTAAAATAGTGTGCAATAATCTTGACTTCTTCCAGTTAAGTTAAGGAGGCATTTAACAATTATATTGGGTACTCTTCAGCAGAAGCTGAAGCTATCCTACCAAACATTGTTGCATTTTTGGACTAGGTAATAACCTTCCTTGTAAGAATAAAGTTCTGCCTTATTCTTAAGAATTGTAAAATAGGGGTGGCTAGGTGTCACAGTGGATAGAGCACCAACCCTGGAGTCAGGAGTACCTGAGTTCAAATCTGGCCTCAGACACTTAATAATTACCTAGCTGTGTGGCCTTGGGCAAGCCACTTAACCCCATTTGCCTTGCAAAAACCTAAAAAAAAATTTTTTTTAAAAGAATTGTAAAATAAGGACTTCCTTCTCATATGGAGTTACCTAGTATCCCAGGATACACTCTCTAAAAATTTGCTGATTGTTCTAGTCCTAGCTGAAACTATTTGTGTACATATCCACTCTGATTACATCACAGTACTGTTCCCAGAGTCCCAATTTATCGATACACTGGGCTACACCCTATCTAGCTTTGGACACCACTTAGCAACTTTGAAGACTTTCTAAAAGAAGTTTGGGGACTATGATAAATCACATTGAATGTAATCAATTAGCTTTAATACATATATACATATATATATATATATATATATATATATATATATATATATATATACACTGGTTCTCTCAGGAGGTAAAATTTGCCAATGCAATCTAGTCTCTAGGTTAGGATTTACTGTGTTAATATACAGATTTATCAAAGGATTCCTTGGTCCATTGAAAAAATGAATTGACCCAATTGAATGAGGCTGAAAGCTTACCCAGGATACATTAAAAGGTGGACTTAAATTTGTGGTGGTATCAATTAGAATCTATTAGGACACATATGCACCTATTCCCCAAGGGTATAGTAGTCATGGGATTTTTTGATCAATCAGTCAACAAGTATTTATTAACACTCTGAGTCATGTATTGTGTGCTAGGGACACAAGGATTAAAATCAAAAAGTCTCAGATCTTAAAAAAAACTTCAAAATGTTTGGGCTGATCATAACTCTCTCCAGAACTATAGTTTTGGTTACAGATTGACCCTAAAATCAGGAGTATCTGAGTTCAGTTACAGACTTAGAACTTTACTAGCTATGTAACACCTGGGCAAGTCACTTAAATCCAGTTATCTACAAAGAAACAAAGCAAAACAAAAGAAAAGAAAAAACAAAACAAAAAAAAGTTAAGTATGTGGCCTTCAGGGTCCCTTATGCATTAGTAAATGATTCCCATTTCTATTTGAGTTTGACATCACTGCTTTAAGATATTCTATAGATGAAGCATTAGATTAAAAATAAAGTTTCCACTGGATTCGGTATTCTTTCATCATTTGAACTAGATTAGGTACATAAGGTTTTCACTTGAATGTCTAATTCAAGTCTATTATCTGTATCAAGCAGTCTATGTATGACTAGCAGGAGATATCTTTCAATTAGTGGCTACTGAGAATAATATCCCATTAGAACTCTATCACCTTGGGGCAGCTAGTTGGCACAGTGGATAGAACACCAGAGTAAGGAGGATCTAAGTTCAAATGTAGCCTCAGATACTGGCCCTGGAGTTAATTATCTAGCTGTGTGACCTTGGGCAAGTTGTTTAACTCCATTGCCTTCAGTAAATAAAATTTTAAAATAATTCTATCACCTTGTTTTAGAACATGACAATGAAAATGGGTATCTTACTACTTACTTTTTTTCAGAAGTGAGAAGTGCCAGAACTCAAACTGTATTATGAAGCAATTATTCTCAAAACTATTTGGTACTGATTAAAAAACAGAAAGATAGATTAGTGGATCAGATTGGATATGCAACAGTCAGAAGCAAATCTCTCTAGTATCTTTGCATTCAGTAAACACTGAATGAAGTAGCAATGTTGTTAGCAACAATTGTGTTTAGCTACATTTGTATTAGCAGTAATTGCTAGACATTATCTGTTGCCGGAGATAAACATATTTTAACCAATGAATGCATTATCCATGTGGGATGTTAACAACAAAATCACAAAAGAGACTTTCCCTAGAACAGAGCATAAACACTATTCATCATTATATCATTATTAAATATTAATACCCTCCTTGGTGGACTTTTCTGTAAGCATTCTGGGTAACCACATGTACACTTCCACCAAGACTATATATCTTCCTCAAAGCAACAAATTCCTCTTTGTAAACATTCTGTTAGAAATATGACATTTCTTCAGCAGTTCAGTGATCAAAGACAATCCTGAGAGACCGGTGATGGAAAATGACATCCACAGCTAGAAAAATCAAAACAAAACACTATGGAGTCTAAATGTAGAACAAAGCATACTATGTTCACTTTCTTTCTTTCTTTCTCATGGTTTCCCCCCACCTTAGTTCTACTTCCCCTTTCAAAACATAACTAATATGGAAATATGCCAAACTTGATTATACATGTACAACTTTTACCAGATTGATCATTGCCATGGGGAGGAGGAAGGTGGTAGAAAAATATGGAACTTAGAAACTTGCAAATGGATGAATGTTGAAAATTACCTTTGCATGTAATTGAAAATAAAATTAAATGAAAAGGATATATAGAAATTCTTACTTTATTTAAATCACAAGTTTTACCCAGCTCAGCACCCAGCCTACCCTAGGGAGAAAAGTTTGCTGGGGAGCATGACCCACCCCCCCTCTATATTGTCCCTTACTTGGCTTGGAGACAGTCTTAAGTCATGTAATTTTTTTAGAAGATAGCACTGAAAACATTTCCAAACCTCCAAAGACCCCAAATACTATGATAATTCACTATTTGACAAAAACTGCTCAGGAAATTGGACAGCAATATAGCAGAAAGAAGATTTAGACCAACAACTTTATATCAAAAAAGCTACAAATAAATATGTGATATTGGTATAAATGGTCAAAAATAAATTAGAAAAACATGGAGGAAAGTACCACTTATCAGATTTGTGAATGGAAAAGAAGTTTATGACGAAGGGCTAGAGAGGATTATAGATAATTTTGATAACTTAAATTTTAAAAGTTTTTGCATAAAGAAATCCAGATAATTGGGGCAGCTAGGTGGCACAGTGGATATAACCACTCTCCCTGGAGTCAAGAGAACCTGAGTTCAAATGTGGCCTCAGACACTTAATAATTAGCTAGTTGTGTGACCTTGGGCAAGTCACTTCCCCATTTAACCATTGCCTTGCAAAAAAGAAAAAGAAAGAAATCCAGATGAAAAAGAAAATAACTAAGTAATAAAATCTCTGTAGCAAGTTTCTTTGATAAGGGCCACATTTACAAGATATATAAGGAATGATTGCAAATTTATAAAAATAAGAATCATTCTCAATTGACAAATGCTCTAAGAATATGAATGGGTGGTTTTCAAGGGAAGAAATAGTGGCTCAAGTGTCCTCCCTGAGATAAGATAGCATTGTATAAGGATGAAAAAATTTGATGAGATTTTTTTAAAACCTAATAGAATGGCCTCCAGGGAGGTTTAATGTTTTGTCTATTCTTGTTAATATATAAAATATTCTGGTCCCCTTTGCTCCTATATAAATATCCTGGTCTCTCTCTCTCTCTGCCTTGCTCCAGGTGATCATCTTGGACAGCTGGCCTCCACCCATAGGTCTATGTTAAATCCTAGAGAGTAAAATTTCTTGTGTAAACTATGTTTTCTATAACTTTATTTTGTTTATTTTTTTAGGTTTTTCCCAAGGCAATGGGGTTAAGTGGCTTGCCCAAGGCCACACAGCTAGGTAATTATTAAGTGTCTGAGGTTAGATTTGAACTCAGGTACTCCTGACTCCAGGGTGGTGCTCTATCCACTGTGCCACCTAGTTGCCCCTCTGTAACTTTATTTTAACTTTATTTTTAAGGTTTACATCATATTTAAAAATTCCCAAAATTACTATTACTTAGAGAGTCTATATGCTACATGAGCAAGAGAAGCAAAATTTGCATTCTAGTTTCAGGGAAAAGGTCTTTCGATTGATAGTTGAGATGTAATTATCCTTGCTTTATTAGAGGATGGTTGATAGTGAGGGGCAATGCTCTATATTGGCTATAGGAAACTCAGTGAAATAACTGTCCATGAGCATTATCTGTTATGGCTCATTTTAGACATTCAGAGAAGGGAAGGTACCTACGTTTATATTTAAGTTGAGCTTGGGGAGGAGGAGCTATACCCTTGTAAAGAGCAGGACAGGGGCTGAGTGGAAGACAGCCTATCACACTAAATTTGGACATTATGGATGTTAGGTTATGCCAATTTGGACCCATGCCCTAGAAACATTTCTAATATGCTTTTCCTGACCTTCTGGATCCATTTGCCATTTCTTATATTGATGACATTTTGATTTTTCAAGGGAAAAAAATGCTAACTCTTTTGTTTGACATTTAAAGTTTTTCACAGTCTGGATCCAACCCTCCTCTCCAGACTCATTTCACTTTACTATTTTTTGTGTCAATCTGTCCTATTTGCTGAACCTTAAACTCAGCATTCTGACTCTCAGATTACATATCTTTGTATAGAGAATCCTTCATTTTCTGCGAAATTCTCTCTATACTCTTTTTTTTTCATCAAAAATCCTGGGTTCAATTATCTTTACAAATGATTCTCAAATCTACATTTTCAAGCCATGTTTCCCTTCCAGTTCCTTATTGCCATCTTGCTTCTAAATATTTTCAGCAAGATGATGACCCAAAGTCATGTCAAACTCATATTGTCCAAAATTGAACTCATCTTTCTTTTTTTTTTTCCTCCAGATGAGGTTTAATCCATAAATTGACTTGTTTTGGTTACATAACCAGTAAGAGTTTGAGGGAGAATTTGAATGCAGAACTTTCTGACTTCAGGCCCAATTCTCTAACAATTGTGCCAGTTAACCACCTCTGAAATTTTCCAAGTTATATGGCATGAAGAAGTTATCCCCAAGAATTCAAGGATGTCCTGTTGTCCATCTCTATAAAGGTAAAGGGAATAGATTGTCCTGTGACAATCACAGGGGAATTTCTATTTTAGGCATTGCTGGTAAGATTCTTGCAAGAGTCCTCAATAGGCTGATCTTTCACCTGGAAGATGGTCACCTCCCTGAGAGCCAGTGTGGAACAGTTGATATGCTTGTTACCAGACAAATCCAGGAAAAATGCTAGGAACAGAACAGAGGTCTGTATATAATATTTGTAGATCTGAATAAAGCCTTTGATACTGTTAGTCATGAGGGTTTATGGAAAATTATGTTAAAAATTGGTTTCCTGGAGAAGTTCATCAGTATTGTACATCCGTTCTATGACGGTGTGCTTGCCCAGGTTCTGGACAGAGGATGATGCTCTCAAGATTTCCCAGTCACCAATGGAGTTAAACAAGGATATGTCCTTGCTCCCATGCTTTTTAGCATGATGTTTTGAGTAATGTCATCAAATGCCTTTAAGGAGGATGGACATGGCCACAAGGCTACTGCACTGATGACAAATTCATCAACTTGGAAATACTGCAAGCCAAGTCCAAAGAGGAGGGAGTGTTGGTGCATGATCTTCTGTTTGCAGATGATTGTGTACTCAGTGCAGCCTCTGAAGTTGAGATGCAACAAAGTATGGATCCATTCCCTGCTGCATGTGTACATAGGTACTCCATCAGCCAGCACCACACCGTCTGCATATGAACCTGCCAATTTGGCAAAAGGCTTCTGGAAGAGGAAGCAGTTAGGTGGCTCAGTAGATAGGGTGCCAGGACTGGAGTCAGCAAGGCCTGAGTTCAAATTTGACCTCTGATACTTACTAGCTGTGTAACCCTTAACTCTGTGTGTCACTTAACTCTGTTCGTCCCAGTTTCCTCTTCTGTAAAATGAGAATCATTCCAGGAGGATTAGTGTCTTCCAGTGTAGCTGCTGGCTACTTGGGGTTCAGTTCTGCCTATGAGGAATCGTTATTCAGACTGGGAAAGCATGGGTGGAAATAAAACAAAATTTATTTAAAAGGTTACAAGAAATAGGAAGGGCTGGGGAAAGGGAGAGAAAGAAATAAAAGAAAAGCCAAGGAGCCTTGGCTGGGCCATGGTCAGAGAAGACTGAGCCAGCCTCATTATCTTGCCTGTAGAACTACCCTCCTTCCAACATCACTATGTCTCTTGAGGGTACTATCCTTCTTCCAATCAACTTTGGAATTATCTTTGAATTTTTCCATCTTTCTCTCATGTGCCAAATTCAGTTAGTTGCAATCTTTGAGTTTCAGCTCCTGCATCCATCTCCTCCTCAATACCCACAAAGCCATAACCCAAGGACTCTCATCCCCTGCCTAAACTATTGTCAGTCTCCTAATTTGCCACTTTATTCTCCAATCTATCTTCTATCCCATTGCCAGAGATATTCTTAAAATAAAGGTCTGACTATGGACAAAAAGTTCTAATGACTCCCCCTTGTCTAGTATAATATCTTGCATTTATATAGCTCTTCAGGGCAGGTAAGTGGTATGGTGGATTAGGACACTTGGAGTCAGGAAAACCTGAGTTCAAATGTGGTCTCAGACACTTACTTTTTCTGGAACAGCTGGGGTCAGGAAATCAGAGAGATAGCTATGGTGACAAAAATCACCAAACTCTGATTCAAGAAGGTAAGAAAGGCTTAGATTTTAATTCATAAATTGCACAAAAGGACTACAAGTTACTATTAAAAATTCATAAACCAGGTTCTTTGAAGTAGTAGAAAGATAATAAGTTTCAGCATTGCTGTGAACTAAAGGAAGAGGCTAAAGTGAAGATGAGAAACCACTAATCCCTAATGAGAGAGAGGAATCATGTTTCCTTTTCTTTATAAGGTAAAGAAGGTGAGTTTCTAATAAGATAGTAAGGTTAAGCAAAAAGAGATAGTTACAAGCTGGGAAAGAAGATGATTTCTAAGATAGTAAGGCACAAGTTAGATTAAAGAATGTGAGTTTTTAGGAAGATAGTAAGACACAAGTTAGGTTAAATAAAGTGAGTTTTTGCTCTTTTTAAAATTTTTTTATTTATTTAAGGCAATAGGGTTAAGAGTGACTTGCCGATGATGAAAAAGGGTAAAAACATCACTTGTACAAAAATATTCATAGCAGCCCTATTTGTGGTGGCAAAGAATTGGAAATCAAGTAAATGTCCTTCAATTGGGGAATGGCTTAGCAAACTGTGGTATATGTATGTCGTGGAACACTATTGTTCTATTAGAAACCAGGAGGAACAGGAATTCAGGGAAGCTTGGAGGGATTTGCATGAACTGATGCTGAGTGAGATGAGCAGAACCAGAAAAACACTGTACACCCTAACATCAACATGGGGGTGATGATCAACCTTGACAGACTCGCTCATTCCATCAGTGCAACAATCAGGGACAATTTGGGTCTGTCTGTGATGGAGAATACCATCTGTATCCAGAGAAAGAACTGTGGAGTTTGAACAAAGACCAAGGACTATTCCCTTTAATTTAGAAAAAAAACCTGATATCTTATTGTCTGATCTTGCTATCTCTTATATTTTATGTTTCTTCCTTAAGGATTTGATTTATCTCTCATCACATTCAATTTGGATCAATGTATACCATGGAGACAATGTAAAGACTGACAAATTGCCTTCTGTGGGGGGGTGGGGGGAGGAAAATAAGATCAGGGGAAAAATTGTAAAACAAAATAAATAAAATCTTTATTTTAAAAAAAGAGCGACTTGCCCAAGGTCACACAGCTAGGCAAATTTTAAGTGTCTGAGGGCAGATTTGAATTCAGGTCCTTCTGACTCCAGGACTGGTGTTCTAACCACTGAGCCACCTAGCTGCCCCCATAAAGTGAGTTTTTAAGAAGATAGTCAAGATTAAGCAAAGAAGAGACAGCTGGGGGAAGAATAGTAAAGGGTTATGAAGGATAAAAAGAAAAGGGAAAGGGAACAGTCATGAAACAGTGTCTGATCTTAGATCAACATGGATCAGGGGGCGGCTAGGTGGCGCAGTGGATAGAGCACCGGCCCTGGAGTCAGGAGGACCTGAGTTCAAATGCAACCTCAGATACTTAATAATTACCTAGCTGGAGAAAGAAGGGGAAAAGAAACTGGTGGCACCTGCCTGGTCAAGTCACAAAGGAAAAGAAGTTAGATCCTCATCAAATACACTTCTGGGATGGGAGGAACAAGGTGGTGCTTGAGGAGTGGTTTAATACCTGGCTATCAGGTAGTTTTTGCTGCACATGCCATAGGGGTGGACCTTGAGGTGTGGCTAATACCTGACTTAGCATCCACTGAGCATACTCCAAAGGCAGTCAACACCTGAGACTAAGCAGGAGTGGCCTTTACTGTGTCCTGCACATGCCACACCACAAGGGCATGATCAAGCTCAGACACACCATGTCCAGAAATAGGAATACTCAGAGGGGTGTCTGCTGCAAAATGGGGTTTCTAAAAGCCAATACAGAATCAAGAACACTTTAAAAAAAACCCAAAATTACAAGATTTGTTTCTAATACAAAAAGGAAATTATAATATTTCTTTGTACCCAGTTCCTCTGCTTCACGAATAAGCTGTGTGACAAGTCTTTTAACCCTGTTCTCCTCAATTTCCATCATCATAAAAAGAGCTGAAGAAGGAAATGGCTAAATGTATTGATATCTTTGCCAAGAAAAACCCTAAACGGGATCATGAAGAATCAGATACAGCTGAGATACGAAATAACATGTATCACTTCAAGGTTTGCAAATATTTTACAAATATTTAGAATATCTTTTTTTTATTCTCAGTAAATGTGTGAGGTAGATGCTATTTTTATTCCCATTTTATAGAGTAAAAAGTTGAGACAGCCAGGTACTAAGTGACTTTTGCAAGGTCACAGAGCTAGATATGACTGAGGCTAGATTTGAATTTAGGTCTTCCTGATTCCCAAGTTCAGTGCTCTATCTACTATAATGAAGTTTAGAAGTTTGCATTGCCTCATTCTTCCTGTCTATCCATATTTATAGTAAGTGTCCTCTTTCTTAATGATAGTATAGTATCTCATTGTTTGGGTTTCCATGACTCAGAGTGAGTGTAAATAGCAGTTGTTTTGTGGTCTAAAAATGTGTGGCTAGCTAAAGGTTTCAAGGGGTCAAGCAAATGGGAAAGAATTCACTTAAAATATCGATTATGACCAAGAAGAATTTAGGGACAGAAAGAGCTTATTTAGGTATTGTTTTGGTAAACTAAGGGAGAGAGAGAGATTAGCAGCAGCAGCAACAGCAGTCTCCAGGAGGGAATAAGCAGTAAGGAAAGGAATAGGAGCATGTGAGTTTAGCTGGAGGATCACACTCCCAAGAACAGGCTGGCTTCCCAAAAGAAGACTTGCAACTCAATAGAGGAGTGGTTTAATACCTGGCTATTAAACCACTCTTTTAATGGGGCTGGAAGATGAGGTAATTAGGTAATCCTTTCAGACTAGGGCAAGGATTGTTTTGTTGATAGGGGCTTGTCTTGTGCCTTCGGGCAGGGATTTACCAAGTGTACCAAGTCTTTGCCAGGGAGGGGAAAGGTACTTTACTAAAAAGTTCATTGATGGGGCTGCCTTGCAAAACCCTAAAATAAATAAATAAATAAAATTAAAAAATAAAAAAGTTTATTGACTTCATCTCTATAGTTTGGACAAGGGGATGAGGTTCAGTATTAATATAAGGCCAGCTAAGAAGTTAACTATTTGACATGATTAGTGCAGAGAGAGAAGATAGTTAAAGAATGTATTTCCTTGTCCAATTTTTCTCTACTATGTTTCTGTTCTGACCACAAACTCCCCTCCCAGAATGATTTTTTTTGGGGGGTCAACCATGCCATCTTTTGCCTCAGCTCTTACCTAGGCTTTATTCACTGAATGAGTGTTATCTTAGACAAACTGAAATCTGGAAAATGCCTCAACTTAAAAAGATCAGGGTCCCCCACAGCATCTAGGGCCATAGACAGTCATTCTGACTTATTTGAGTGAGGCTGATGACTTTGCAAACCTGAATCACTTAAATCCAATTCACTAGCAAGTCAAGACATCACTGCCCTAATGTCTTTGATCTTCTTTGAAGTAAGGACAATTTGCTAACTAGTAGGGAAGTATATACTCATATGAATGGGAGAAAAGTTCTCTTGATGCTTAACTTTCTGTGTTGCTTAATTGAGTATTTTTTCCTTTGAACTAATGTATTCTCTGGTTTCTTAGTAGAAAAATCACATTCACAATCACAATCTAAGCATTTTTTTTTGAGTGGGTGAAGGTTCAACTATGCCTCTCCCCCAGGGTAGCTTTCAGAAGTCCCCCATGTAAAGATCACTCCAGAGGCAATACTCCTCTACTCAACAACTTTTAGTGGTTTCTCACTTCTTAAATAATAAACTCTTGATTCTGGCCCTCTATAATCTATCACCAACTTTCTTAGGTTTCTTTTTTTTTTTTTTTGGCAAGGCAATGGGGTTAAGTGGCTTGCCCAAAGCTACACAACTGGGTAATTATTAAGTGTCTGAGTTTGGATTTGAACTCAGGTCCTCCTGACTCCAGGGCCTGTGCTCTATCCATTATGCCACCTAGCTGCCCCATCATCAACTTTCTTGTCAAGTCTTAGTTCATTCCACTCTCCTTCATATATTTTATGTCCTAGCTAAACTATAGTACTTCCTGTCCCTTCCCTCCTCCCCACCTCCCCCATTCTGCCTTCTCTGTTTTCCATACTTTTGGTCATATACTTTCATGCTGGAACACATTCCCTCACCCCAACCCCATCCTTCATACCCACACGCACCCACACTGCCTCATCTCTGCGTATTGAAGACCATTCTTTCCTTCAAGACCTACTTCAGCTATTACCTCTTGCCATTCTATTGCCTGTAAAGAATCATACTTGAGACCCTGGAATGCAGGTGTGGAAAGAAAATAGAGATTTTTTAAAAGAAGTTACAACACAAAAGAAAGTGATAGGAAAATTAAGTAGAGATTAAGGAAAAGACCATGGATTGCTAATTGAATTTGGCAGACCAGTTGCCAAGGCTCAACAGGAGTCTGGAGAGATCTAGAGCCCTAAACCCCCTCCTCAGATCTCCTCAAATTCTCCCTCAAGGTCTATGGGAAGAGTGGTGACCTGGGAGTGAGCCAAATCCTGCTTTGGAGGTTTTGCCTTTGGGGGAAAGGTCTCTTAGGGGTGATCTTAAACATCAGTTGCCCAGCCAAAAGAAAATGCAATCCAGATCAGATTGAAGGTCAGGCCCTCAGGCCATGGCCCGGATTAGACAATAAAGGAAGAAGGAAGATTCCCTTAACAATGCAAACAAAAGGGACAGCTAGGTGGCTGTAGTGGATAGAACACCAGCCCTGGAGTCAGGAGTACCTGAGTTCAAATCCGGTCTCAGACACTTAATAATTACCTAGCTGTGTAGCTTTGGGCAAGCTACTTAACCCCATTGCCTAGCCAAAAAATCCCTAAAAAGCAAACAAACAAACAAACAATGCAAACAAAAGATTTGCAAAATTTGTCCAACTGGTCCCACCACTCCCTATGTCCATGGTTCCCTGCATCACTCTTACATTCATCTTTTCCTTGCCTGTTCACTACTCTTTCCTATAATACACATCAATTGAAGGTAACCACTCTCTCCTAAAATTAATCATATCCCTTTGACTGGATGTCATCTTTGAACTTTTTTGACTGTTTCTTGTGTCATAGTTATCTTGTCCCTCCCTTCTTCTCCCAGTAGTTAGTTGTAAACCTTTTGCAAACAAGGTTCATGCCATAACTCTTTTTATGTGCCAGACACCTACTATAGTGTAATTATAGGTACATAACAAATATTTCTTGATTTAAATTGAACAGCAAAACCTAAGTGACAGATTACTGGGAAACTGGTGGTCATAAAAGAAATTCAATACAAGAGAAGAAATTGGATAAGGAAACAAAATATAGTGTCTAGGGAGTTGATTGTCTGACTCAACCTATTTCCCCAAAGCATCAATTATTTATGATGGTTGCTTGCTTTTTTCCATCCATCATTTGTTGACATTCTAGCAAGGTCAGTAGTTGGGTCTGCCATGCCCTCTCCTGACTAAGCTGCATCAGTAAATTTGTGAGCTAGGAGAGCTACAGTGATAAGAGACTCTTTGGATTTAAATGACCTTGCTCCTGGACCTTCAATTAACTAAGTCAGTATTACAGAACTCCCCACATAGATTTAGACCATTCATGGAAGATCCTCATCACAGTTCTTGGAAGGATTTGCCCCTAGTCCCAATTCTAAGTTGGGGCCAGGAAGAAGTATATACATAAAGTACTCTCCAAATTGAATACATGTAATTGAGTTTTTGATCCTATGATCCTATGTTAACTTCATTAATTTTCATTGTGCTTATTTTAACTCATCTTTCCAGCCTTTTAAGACATTTTTAAGAGTTTGGTTTTTGTCAAGCTTCCCATAACAGTAAAAGTCCATCTTTTCAATACAACCATTTTACTTGACAGTGTTACTCTAAGACATTGAGACCTAGAATGCCAGTGTTTCTGGAGAATGATGGACTATCACACAAAAGGCAATAGAGAGGTGTGTGATCACACCACAATATATAATTAGTGAGGAGCTCTGAAGAAGAACAAAAGTAAAGGACATCATCAGAGAATTGTATGGTGCAAAGAGAGGATGGGTTGGTCAGGTGATGGTAGTGAGGAATGATAGATGGACAGTTGAATGGCTCCCCAGGGTCTCTTGGGATGTTGGAAGAAAGTGAGGAAGGCTGCTGTATGGCAGGTAGATAGATACCCCTTTAATGACCTTGTGGAAAGAGACAGGCAAAAATCATGTAGAATAGACTACACTGGGAGAAACTTTCAGATAGATGACATCACAGATACTTTTGAGTGCATGAGAGAGTTAGATGTCATCTAACTTCATTGTTATCTTATTCAGATTTATACAATCAGCACTTTTGATAAACATGCCTTCCTGACTTCATCCAAATTATTCACAGATACATTTAACTGAACAGGTCCCAAAAAAGTGTTCTTTGCAATCAGGTACTAGAGATTTCCTTTTGGGTTAACATTGGTCTGTTAATTAATAGCCTTGTGGTACAATTAATCAAATAGCTACACATCCATCTTCAACTTATCTAACTTATATCACAAGATCATTCTTTATGATTCTCTAAAAACTACCATCAAGCTAGCCATAAAATATCTTTAAGATGTTATGAGTTTTTTCCTATATCCTGGGGTATAATTCTTTAAGGCCTAGAAATTAAACATAACTTTTAATGGACTCCAATTTCTTACCTATAAAATAAAAGGACTGAACCATATGCTCTCTAAGGTCTTTTCCAGGTTTGAAATTCTGTTTATTTGAAACTCTATGATGATAAAGATTCTAGTTAATCAACTCAGTGTTTCCAGAAAATCATTTCCAGATAGCCTACAATGCAACAAATATCCCCTAGGTGTCCTCCGTGTACAGGGAATAATTGAATGATGACCTATAGATTTTTCAACACAATGCAGAACTACATTAAGAACTGTTCAAAGCACTCATTTTTGAATAGACTTCTAAAGCTAAATAAATTCTTCTGAATTTCAAACTGAGCAGTAACAAATAGTGGACTATAGAATTTCACCAACCAACATGAATTTAATTTCTCTTTACTTCAGTTTCCTCATATATATATATATATATATATATATATATATATATATATATATATATAATAATATCATGCACCCACTTACCCACCTCAGGTTGTTGTGAGGACCAAATGAGATAATAGTTGTAAACCACTTGGCTCCATGTTCATTGACTTTCCTCAGCAACCAGTGGTTAGTGAATTTTCCTTATAGACTCCACTTGTGATCTTCTGTAGCTCTTTTTCTAAAGCTCAGTTCCTTTGATGACTTTTACATTTCTGTCACTCACCAGCAAAGAAACAAACTCCTAATAGATAGCTCAGAGATATTACTCTACCATTTAGTCTCAGTTAAAATGGTCACAGTTCGATGCTGAGCCAGATGATCAGAACTAGAAGAACATTGTACACCCTAACAGCAACATGGGGGTGATGATCAACCTTAATGGACTTGCTCATTCCATCAGTGCAGCAATCAGGCACAATTTGGGTGTATCTGCAATGGAAGAATGCTATCTATATCTAGAGAAGGAATTGTGGAGTTTGAACAAAGACCAAAGACTATAACCTTCAATTTTAAAAAAAAATTCGTTATCTTATTATGTAATTTTGCTCTTATACTTTATTTTTCTTCCTTAAGGATATGATTTCTCTCTGATCACATTCAACTTAGATCAATGCATACCATGGAAACAATGTAAAGACTAACAGACTGATTTCTATGGGGAATGGGGGGAGGGAAGCAAGATTGGGGGAAAACTGTAAAATTCAAAATAAATAAAATCTTTCTAAAAAACATGGTCACAGTTCAATTCACAAGTGTGAATCAGAATGCTTCAGTACCTCTTTTTGTATTCCAAGAAATCTTTCACAGAAAGCTTCCTTACATTTCTTAAATCTCTCTTTTCCACTTATATTTAATTATAATGAAAATATTTGACCTATTTTTCACTTTAAGGTTCACAAAATACTTTTATTTTAATTCTCTCTTCACAATTATCCTGTAAGATCATATTGTAGAAGTAGCTACTGACGAGGATACTGTCTTATTTCTGTGACTCACCACAAACCTGGGAATATGTCCAGTATTTTTATCTCAATTTGGAGAAACATTTACTGCCATTCCTCAATTGTTTGACTCTTTGTGAACCCATATGGGGTTTTCCTGGCAAAGATTCTGGAGTGGTTTGCTATTTCCTTAATCAAGTCAGTATATAGATTTAATATTCTCCTTTCCTGTGTATCTATCTAAATTCCTTAACCCTAGAAGTATACTCAGGTCACTTGGATCACTTTTCTATTCTTGTGACTTGTGTTGTCACTGTTGTTCATTCCTGACTGGTTCTTACTGATTCTATTTGCATTTTCTTAGCAAAGAACTGGAGTGGTTTGCTATTTATTTTCCAGTACATTTTATAGATGAGGAAACTGAGGCAAACAGGGGTTAAGTATCTTGTTCAGGGTCACACAACTAATAAGTGTCTGAAGCTGGATTTGAATTTGAGACTTCCTGGCTCTAAGCCTGGATATCTTCTGTACCATTGGCCTACCTAGAGAAACATTAGAAGGGATAAATAGAACCTGGATTAGGTTGACTCTAGTCAAGTGCCCATTAGTTGTACTTAGTCCTTGGTCCTCATTTAGTCATTCTCACAGACCATCCCCAAAAGACATCTTTCACAATCCTAAAAGAAGTTCACATACTCCCAGTGCAGGCCAGCTGTCATATTTCCAGGATTTAGGAGGATTCTAAGGTAGGAGGACAGATATTGATGAAGATGAAGATGAAGATGAAGATGAAGATGATGATGATGATGATGATGATTGGGCAGCTAGGTGGTGCAGTGGATAGACAACCAACTCTAGAGTCTGGAAGACCTGAGTTCAAATATGACCCCTTGACTGTTACTAGCTGTGTGACCTTGGGCAAGTCACTTGCCTCACATCCAAGGCCATCTTCAGGTGCCCTGATCCAAATCTGACCACTGGATCCAGATGGCTCTGGAGAAGAAGATGAGGTTGGTGACTTGCCACAGCCCCCCTCACTTAAATCCAAATCATGTGCTAGTCATGGCATCATCTCCCTGATGTCATGGTCTTTTTTGTTTTTAAGAGGGATTTTACTTTTTTTTTATTTTTATTTTTTTTATTTTTGCAAGGCAAATGGGGTTAAGTGGCTTGCCCAAGGCCACACAACTAGGTAATTATTAAGTGTCTGAGGCTAGATTTGAACTCAGGTACTCCTGACTCCAGGGCCAGTGCTCTATCACTGCGCCACCTAGCCGCCCCGATTTTATTTTTTTTAGAGGGATTTTATTTACTTTGAAATTTATAATTTTCCCCCAATCTTGCTTCCCTCCCCCCACCCCCCCACAGAAGGCAGTCTGTTAGTCTTTACATTGTTTCCATGGTATAGATTGATCTAAGATGAATGTGATGAGATAGAAATCATATCCTTAAGGAAGAAAAATAAAGTATAAGAGAGCAAAATTATATAATAAGATAATGGTGTCATGGTCTTCTTCAAAAATGAAGTACAAATATTATTGCATCTCATTTTCTATGTCAACTTCAATGATGATGTTTGTCCATCATTATTGAAAAAAGACCACATCAGGGAGGTGATGTCAACTTCAATAGTCTCTAGGTGGTGCCCTGAGTTCAAATCCAGTCTCAAGATACTAGCTGTGTGACCCTGGACAAATCATTTAGCCTGCTTGTTTCATTTCCTCAACTGTAAAAATGGACATAAGAGCATTCAATTCCAATGGTGGATGTGGGGATAAAATGAGATGATGCTTATAAAGTACTTAGCAAAGTGACTGCTACATAGTGATTTATGGAAGCAAACCAATTATGAGCATACTCTTTATTTCAGACCATGGGAACCCTTTTAACCCAGTAGCTTGGACTGACAGTAACAAAAACGGGATTCTTGACCTTCTTCCAAGATATTTAGCAACAGGAACAAGATTCCTGTTTACTTTTCATGGAAATAGGAAACTAAATATTAGTCTAATCCATCAGTGCATTGAAATAAAGAAGAGCAACCTGCAATTCCTAATGGATTTAGGAGAAAATGGAGCAGAACCAGAAGAAATTGTGCAGGCCCTGAGGAACAGGTATTTCATCTTAAAGGGGAAACAATGAGCAACTTTTGTATGCTGCACTCACTATCCATCTGTTTTGTGCTGAGTTTTTCTTTTTTTTTTAGGTTTTTGCAAGGCAAAAGGAGTTAAGTGGTTTGCCAAGGTCACACAGCTAAGTGTCTGAGATAGAATTTGAACTCAGGTACTCCTGACTCCAGGGCCAGTGCTCTATCCACTGCACCACCTAGCCACCCCACTCACTATCCATCTAAGACACAATCAAGTATAACTCATATAGTATCACCTATCCTTCCATAAATCTCATAAAAACATATCTTAGTGGTTCTGGAAAACATTTTCTACATTATTAATTGCTAAACGTGACTATGTATTTCCTACTGAAAGAACCTGCTTAAATTCTCAACAATTGTAATTAGGTCCATGAACCTAGAACCACCTGTACAAATCCAAAATTGGGAAGAGAACAGAGAACTCAGGTAGTTATCACTTCATGCATAGTGAATCAGTATGTAGAATGTTACCAAATGAGGGCTTTGAAAACCCTTATTATTTCTGATTTGCTCTCACGCTGAAAATCCATCAGCCTTCACCAGATGCTACTGCCATTTCCTAGTGTATGGATTTCAATCCCTCTATGGCCATCAAGCTTCCAGATGTCACAAAGTCTGCTTGGAAAGAAATCTGCTTTACAGGGAGTTGATAACTATTTTCATAACTTGATGAATTCTGATTAACTATTCCATGAGAGAAATGATTGTTATTTCTCAAGTACTAATAACTAAGTATTGAATTAGAATCAAGGTTTTCCCTTTTTGAAATTTCTCATCCAAAAATCAACCAGTATGAGAAATTTGGGGCAAAGACTTCTGCATGCTAAGATTTAATCAGACAGTAAAAGTAATTCTAAGTTTAGGCTATTGGAAGGATTCCTGCTCATTGTGCTTACTCAGACAGGTATGGGGGGAAATGGTTATTCTTTTGTCATTCAGGTGATATGGAGATTGATAAATCATTTTGATCAAGATTTGGATGATCTGCATCACACACTACAACTTCAAGACTCTCGTTGTAATATAGCCCAGTTTCTTATTATAATATTCATTTTTCCTATTTATCTATTTATTTTTTATTTATTCATTTATTCATTTATTTATTTATTTATTTATTCATTTATTCATTTTCCAGTTACAGGCAAAGGTATTCATCCTTTTACAAGCTTTTAAGTTCCTTCCCCTCCTCTCTCCCCATAGCATCAAACATTTGATATAGATTGTACAAGTCAATTATTTTTAACATACTTCTGTATTAGTCATATTCAGAAAGAATAATTATAACTAAGGGGTGGGGAGAAACCCTGAGAAGGAAAGAAAAAGCACAAAAGAAGTTTTAAAAAGTGAATATAGGATGCTGTGCTCAGACTCCATAGTTTCTTCTCTGGATGGGGATAGTATTTTCTTTAACAGGTCTCTCAGGATTGTCCTTGATCAATGAACTTGAGAAAAGTTGCTTCCATCATAGTTGATTATTTTACAATGTTGCAATTAATATATACAATGTTTTCTTGCTTCTGCTCACTTTACCCAGCATCAGTTCATGTGAGTTTTTCCAGGTTTTCCTGAAGTCAGGCCACTCATGATTTCTTTTCTTTTCTTTTCTTTTCTTTTCTTTTCTTTTCTTTTCTTTTCTTTTCTTTTCTTTTCTTATAAGGCAATGGGGTTATGTGACTTGCCCATGGTCACACACAATTATTAAGTGTCTGAATCCAGATTTGAACTCAGGTCCTCCTGACTCCAGGGCCAGTGCTCTATCCACTGCACCACCTATCTGCCCCCACTCATGATTTCTTTTTTTTTTTTTAGGTTTTTGCAAGGAAAATGGGATTAACTGGCTTGCCCAAGACCACACAGATAGGTAATTATTAAGTGTCTGAGGCCGGATTTGAACTCAGGTACTCCTGACTTTAGTGCCAGTGCTCTATCCACTGCGCCACCTAGCCACCCCCCAATCATGATTTCTTACAGACCAATAGTACCCCATAACATTCATATATCATAGCTTGTTCAGTAATTCCCCAATTGATGGGCATTATAAGGAATATTTCACAAAATTTCACAGATACATTTATAGATAACTTTACAATGACTTTCTCCTTTCTTTTCCCCTTTTAATTAGATCTATATTTGCTTTTATTTTGTCTGAGATCAGGATTTCTAGTGGGACAGTTTAGGGGAATATATTTTGACAGATAGTGTGGGTTCAAGACAGGTATAAAACAATTAATAGATGAAAAAGAATATTATACCTGAAGAAGAAGGCATTAGAAGATAAATAACACCACATGATAAGGCACAAAGCAACTATTATAGAAAAGAGAAAGAAGGGAGAATACACTAATTAATCTTAATCTTAACAGATTTAGCTCAAACAAGGAATAACATACATTCCCAAATGGATTTAGAAATTTATCCTATTCTACAGGGAAGTAGAGGGGAAGGGGAAAGAAAAGAGAAGGTGAGACTGACAAAAGGGAAGGGGAAAGTAAAAGTAAAGGGAAAGGGAAAGTTTAAAAAAAGTAAAGTAAAAGGGGAAAGGGAGAAGAAAAGGGAAGAGGGCTAGTGGAAGGAATGACAACTTGAGAAATGCAGCAATTAGAAGTAAAATATTGGTAAGGAGGATAAGGGGAAAGGAGAGAGAAAAGGTACAAAGAGGAAGAAGATAAGATGGAGGGAAATACAGAATTAGTAATCTAAACCTGGAATGGGAATGGGATCAACTCTCCCATAAAACAGAAGCAGATAGCAGAATGAAAAACTGGAATCCCTACAATTCTTATAAGAATTCTTACAGGTTACATATTGAAGCAGAGCTATACACATGGGATAAAAGTAAAAGGCTGGAGTAGAATATATTTTACTTCACTGAAGTTAAAAAAAAACAGGAGTGATAGTAATATTCATTTTCTCAATAATTGTTAACCAATCAGAATTGACTGACACTTCCAGGAACACTTCTTCCAAGAGCATATGAACTATGGGACTACCACCAAGAGGGATCTCTGGTCTAAGAGATATGGCCAAATGATCATCCCTTTATTAATAAACATGAGGGCATTATTAATAAAATGATTAAATTATTCAGAAACTTGAATTATTTTTTCTTGAATTATTTAATTGTCACACCCCCTTACTTATTTGTTTAATTGGAATGAGATACAAAGCTTTTCTCTCAGACACAGGGACATTCTCTGTCTCCTACAGAGATTACTTCCTTTAGAGGCAAGGCCTCAGTTTATTCTTCAATCCTGTGACTTTCTAGAGATAAAGTGGGATTAGGATTAGAAATGGGTGGAGGGAGACCATTTTTTCTCTTCAGCCCAGATATATCTTTTAACTAGGGCAACTAGGTGGTATACAGTACATAGCATGATAGAACCTGAATCTGAAACACCTGAGTTAAAAATCCTATCAGTCACTAGCTGTATAATCCTGAGCAAGTCACTTAAATTCTGTCAGGTTCAATTTCCTCATACATAAAGTGAGGATAATAGCATCTACCTCCCAAGCTGATTGGGGTGGGGACAAAAAGAGATAATATTTATAAAGTGCTTTGCAAATCTTAAAAATGATATCTATAAAAGCTAGCTATTATTTTTTCCTGCATTTCAGGACATATTTGGATCATTTTGTTGTTTTTCAGTCATGTCTGTGTCTTCTTGGACCAATTTATGGTTTTCTTGACAAAGATAATGAAGTGGTTTGTCATTTCCTTCTCCAACTCATTTTACAGATGAGGTAAACTGAGGCAAATAGAATTAAGTGATTTTTCCAGGGTCACAGGATATGAGGCTGAATTTGAACTCAGTTCTTCCTGATTCCATTCCCCATTCCAGGCACTAGTGGCCCCTATATTGAATCATAGTGGTGGCTTCCCTTATGTGCCTGATGGCTCATGAATAGAACTCTTAAGCAAAGCTATCTCTCTGTACAGTGAAGAGATAAATAGGCTCAAGTAAGCCTTTCTTTAGTAAATATAATTTTTTTTTATTTTTGCAAGGCAATGAGGTTATTAAGTGAGTTGCCCAAAGTCACACAGCTAAGTAATTATTAGTGTCTGAGACCAGATTTGAACTTAGGTCCTCCCGACTCCAGGGCAAGTGCTCTATCCACTCAACCACCTAATTGCCCCTATAATTTGTTTTTTCTTTAATTAACATGTATTCCCTCAAAAAACTTTAGTCACACTTCTTGATTAACCTCTCCCAAATCTCAAAGTAACTCCTTTTCTTTGGCTTCAGGTTCTTCCTTCCAGGACTCTTTGCATCCTGAAGGATGGATTTGGGTCTTACTGGTATGGAGAGCCACATTATGTTTTGTTTAGCTTTATATTAATTATGTATCTTGGTCAGTAATTTGGAAATTTTACACATTCAAAACATGATTATAACTCCATATCATCATATTTTAATAGTTATTTTTGAAATATGGCTTCAAGTTCTTGATATAGATATATAATTACCAAGTATTATTAAGAGTCAGCTCAGACCTGGGCAGGGCAAATTGAGCACTGAAATTTAGAGGATGCTGCTAGAACTTATACTCTTCCACAACTATAAACAATTGAGCTTGATTAGCACCTAATTATAACAATAATAGTTGATTAAAATAGTTCTGAAGATACTTCCATGAAGTCCAAATGAGTTCCTCTTTAGGACTCTCCCCTGACCCAAATCTGGACTTGGGCGGGGGGCAGGTAGGAGATGAGATCTTCTAAAAATAACTTCATGTTTCTGATCCATTCTCCTCCCTCCAGGCTTTTATCCCTCTAAATCAGTGGTTCTCAAACTTTTTGTCCCCAAGATTACATTCTTACTTTTCTTTTTTTTTTAAAAGGGAAATGTGGTTAAATGACTTGCCCAAGGTCACAGGGCTAGTAAGTGTCAAGTGTTTGAGGTCAAATTTGAATTCAGGTCCTCCTGATTCCAGGGCTGGTGTTTTATCCACTGTGCCACTTAGCTATCCCCAAAGATTACATTCTTAAAAACTGAAACCAAGTCCCCAGAGCATATTATTACATTTTCAGGACAAGAAAATGTTAAAAATGCAATGTATAAAAATAAGTCCTGTATACATTTTCCCCCAAGAGCCATTGTTACACATTTATCAGCATACCCTATATGAATCTATTACCTTATAATCCTGTATCACATTTTACCACAAAGGAAAGTGACTTGCCCAAGATCACAAAAATAGTAGCAGAGCTAGAATTCAAACCCAAGGTCTCTAACTTCAGATCCAGCTCTTTCCCCATTGCAATCGGCTTCCTCTTGTTGGAACTAAATTACTAAATAATGTGCTGACTGCAAATTTATTCAATCATTTTCTTTAAAGGATATGACATATACTAAGGAGACTGAATTAAAGGACTGAGAGGTCACATACTCTTCTGAATTTGGCTATATGCGCACGCGCACACACACACACACACACACACACACACACAATTTCAGCAGGTGACATTTTAGAATTTTCTTCATGTAATAAAAATAGGCATGAGTTCACTTTCTGGATTTTAAATTAAAACAGACCCTAGACAAACCAGCCCAGGAGAGAATAAGGCAGATTGCAACTGATTAGCATAGTTTCTGATCCTGTGAAGGATTACTGCATTTCCATACTTCATTTCATGAAACAAGGAGGTCCAATCTCAAAAACACAAACAAAAACAAAAACAAAAACCCACCTAGATTCTATGTCCATAATAGTGGACACCTAAATCCTGAAGTTGCCAGAGTCAGTCTAGACCTTGGTGTATTTAGAAGCTGAAATAAGCTAAGATGAGAATAACATATTTATTTAACATTTTGAAATTTAAACTGAGAGCTAGAATTTATATAGAACCTTAAGGAATATAAACCACTTAAGAAAATTCAGAGAAAGGGAATAAGCATCTACTGGAAAGTGCCAAGTACTATATTACAGATATTATCTCATTCTATCCTCACCACCCAGGAGGAAACTACTGTTATTATACCCTTTTTACATTTGAGGTAGATAGCAGTTTAGTGACTGAACAGGGTCACAAAGCTAGCAAGTGTCTCCCATGTTATAATCCTTTCCACCATTCTTTTTAAAATTCTGATAGTGATTGAGAGAGGGTCGGCTTTTTTTTTAAAAAAAATTTTTAAGGGGCGATTAGGTGGTACAGTGGATAGAGCACTGACCCTGGAGTCAGAAGTACCTGAGTTCATAATCCAGCCTCAGACACTTAATAATTGCTTAGCTGCGTGGCCTTAGGCAAGCCACTTTAACCCCATTTGCCTTGCAAAAAAACAAAAAAAAAATTTATTTATTTAAGGTAATGTGGTTAAGTGACTTGGCCAAGGTCACGCAGCTATGCAATTATTAAGTATCTGAGGTCAAATTTGAATTCAGGTCCTCCTGACTCCAGGGCTGGTGCTCCATCTACTGTGCCACCTAGCTGCCCCGAAAGTCAGCTTTATAGAGAGGAAGGAGACCCAGGTTTCTGTTATTTTTAGGTAATACCTTTCAAGGAACACATTTAAGGGGGAGCAGACACTTAATTACCTAGCTGTGTGACCTTGGGCAAGTCACTTAATCCCATTGCCTTGCAAAAAAGAAAACCAAATAAAATTTTATCAAAACTTAATGTTTTATCACACTTATTTTATCAATAACCACTCTAATCACTCCTCCATATATCCTTCCATTAACTTATTTATTTCAAATTTATTAGTATTTATTTTAAACATCTAATTTAAAAAAATTTTTGAGTTCAGAATTCTTTGCTTCCCTCTCACTCCTCCCTCTCCCACTGAGAAGGCAAGAAAGGGGAATATCAATTATACATGTGAAATCATGAAAACATTTTTATATTTGTCATTTTGCAAAAGAAAAAGCAAGAAAAAAGAAAGTAAAAAAATGTACTTCAATCTGTACTTAGACTCCATCGATTCTTTCTCTGGAGGTGATTTTTCATCATGAGTCCTTCAGAATTTTCTTGGATCCTTGTCTTGATTAGAATAGCTAAGTCATTCACCATTAATCATCCTTACAATATTGCTGCTACTTGTACAATGTTCTCCCAGTTCTATTAATTTTGCTTTTTATTAATTCATATAAGCCTTTCCAAGCTTTTCTGACACTATCCTACTTATCATTTCTTATAGCACAATAGTTTTCTATCACAATCATATACAACTTGTTCAGCTATTCCCCAATTGATGTGCATCCCTTCAATTTCCAATTCTTTGCCACAAAAAGAGTTGCTTATATATTTTTGTATATATAGGTCCCTTTCCCTGTGGATCCTTTGCACTAGTAGTGGTAGTGCTGGTTCAAAATGCTATGCCATTTGGGCAGAATTACAAATTGCTTTCCAGAATGGTTGAATCACTTCACAAATCCATCAACAATGCATTAGTGTGCCCATTTTTCCATATCCCTTCCAACATTTGTTATTTTCCTTTTTGTGTCATGCTAGCCAATTTGATAGGTATAAGGTAGTCTCTCAGAGTTGTTTTAATTTGTATTTCTCTAATCAAAAACAATTCAGAACATTTTTCTTTGAGACTATAAATAGTTTTGATATCTTCTGAAATAAGTCCTTTGATCATTTATCAGCACAGGAATGGCTCTTATAGCTAAATAAAATTCTTTATATAATTAACAAATGAAATATTTACTAGAGAAACTTACTGTAAATTTTCCTCTCCAATTCCTGCTTTCCTTGGCTCCATTGGTTTTGTTTATGTAAAACCTTTTAATTTAATGTAATCAAAATTATCCATTTTGCTTCCTGCAATGCTTTCTCTTATTTGGTCATAAATTCTCCTCTCATACATAGATCTGACTGGTGAAGATTCCCAAGATCCTCTAATCTATGTATGTCACCTTTTATATATAAATCATTTATCTATTTTGACTTTATTTTGTCATATGGTGTGAGACATTGATCTATACCTAGATTCTGCCAAATTGCTTTTCAGTTTTCTGAACAATTTTTGTCAGATAATGAATTATTGTCCCCCAAACTTAAATCTCTGGATTTTTCAAACTGCAGATTACTATGATCATTTACTACTGTGTATTATGTACTAATCTTTCCACTGATATATTTATACTATGTCTCAGCAAGTACTAGATTGTTTTGATGATTACTGCTTAGTACTACAGTTTGATATCTAGTGTAGCTAGGCCACCTTCCTTCACATTTTTTTAATTATTCCCTTGATATTTTTGAGCTTTTGTTCTTACAGATAAACTTTGTTTTTATTTTTCTAGTTCTATGAAAAATTTCTGGAAGATAATTGATTTAGTTTTCATTTGATTCTTTAGAATACTATTATATTAGATGGCAAGAGTGATAGTTTTGTTTCCTTATTGCCTATTCTTTTTTTTATTCTTTTATTTATTTAAGGCAATGGGATTGAATGACTTGCCTAAGGTCACACAGGCAATTATTAAATGTCTGAGGCCGAATTTGAACTCAGGTCCTCCTGACTCCAGGACTGGTGCTCTAACCACTGTGCCACCTAGTTGTCCCTCATTGCCTATTCTATTTCCTTTTTATATTTTTTCTTATTGCTATAGCTATCATTTCTAGTACAATATTGAATAACAGTCGTGATAATGAACATCTTTATCATGATCTTATAGAGAAGACATCTATCTTATTTCATTACAAATATTACCTATCATTTTTAAGGAAAGCAAGCAATATCTATAATGGGTATATATCCTATGTGGACTGAGGGAGAGTAGGGAGAAAAGGAAGGAAAAAAGTGTAAGAATAAAGTTCCATCTACTGTGGGAAAAATAACAAAATTTGTCTCCATTGGACTGGAGTCAGTTTCTCAGTCCTTAAGAAATAAAACTAGCCTATAAACCCCAAGATATCTTATGAAATTTCAGTGATTAAAATGTATATTCCTTTGTTCAGAGCACCCATAGATAGTAAGGCAGAAAGGAAGGAAGACACTAGAAAGTGTAAGAATAAATGTAGCATATCCTTAACTGTGGGTAAAATGTGGAAATTGGTTCCAACTTAATGGAAATATATAGTGTGAAATCAAATAATGTGATTAGTTTGGGAGAGGAGGTCAGATTCATTATTCATATTAATTGGAACCTAACTATAAATACTAGTTGGTTTATTTTTCAAATTAAGTAAATTAGAATCACTAATACAAAAATAATTAAATGAGTCTGTGATTGCATTGATTTGGAAGGAACCATTTGACTACCCTGATCACAGTCCATTCAGACTTACCATAAAAGGGATATACAACTGAAAACCTTCCTCTTTCCCAACACTCTGAGGGTCCCAATAAAGTATTTTTGTTTTAGTTTTTTTTGCAAGGCAAATGGGGTTAAGTGGCTTGCCCAAGGCCACACAGCTAGGTAATTATTAAGT
Source organism: Macrotis lagotis (assembly GCF_037893015.1). NCBI lineage: Eukaryota > Metazoa > Chordata > Mammalia > Peramelemorphia > Peramelidae > Macrotis > Macrotis lagotis. Next base: position 73,631,125 of record NC_133659.1, read on the forward strand.
GTCTGAGACCGGATTTGAACCCAGGTACTCCTGACTCCAGGGCTGGTGCTCTATCCACTGTGCCATCTAACCCCCCCCCAAAAATAAAGTATTCAGGCTGTCCAACTGTTTTCCTTTGCTCCAATCATACATTTTCTTTATGAAAATTTTTATTTCTCTTTTTTTCTTAGAAGTTTTTCCTTACTTATGCACTGGAACCCATTCACACTCACCAAGCACTTCTCCATTATCCTCTGTGTGATGTGAATTGTTAGTTCTTTATCCCATTGCCATTCCACAACACTGGTAGAATGGTGGTATTAAAAAAGATTGACCTTTGTTTCTAGAAGAAGTGTGGGGATCATTAAAATAATTTTGCAATATCTAATATATAATAGGATGCATGAATTATACTAAGAATTATTACATTATATTTTTACATGATGGCATATCAGACAAACAATACTTGGGAAATGGATTGAGTAGTTTGGCATATCATGTGCCAATTGCACGGGCATGTTCTCATTCATGTGCTACATGCCTGACTTAAAAGAATGAATTTAAGAGACCATATATACTAACTAAACTTCTTTACTAAAATGAATTATAAATGATTCATTACTGATAATTATTTTAAATCAGTGTTGACAGTGTAGTTCAACCTACAAAGAGCTGATCATAGAACTGGAAACCAAGAGAGTACCCATCAATTATGGAATGACTGAAAGAAATTATGGTTAGAATGTAATGGAATATTATTGCACCATGAGAAATGCTAGAAAAACTTGTTTTAATGAAATCAAGAAGGTACAGCTAGTTAGCACAGTGGAAAGAGTACTTGCCCTGGCGTCAGGAGGATGTGAGTTTTCAAATTTGACCTCAGACAGGTAATATACTTGCTTAGCTGTATGATCTTGGACAAGTCACTTAACCTTATTGCCTAGCAAAAACCAAAAAAAGAGAAAAAACCCCAAAGAAATCAGGAAAGATTTGTGTGAACTGATGCAGAGTGGAATGAACAAAACCACAACTTTTATGCAGTTAAAAGCAACATTAAAAAGAAAAATAATTTTGAAAGACTTAAAAACTTTGGATCAACCTGTTCTAGAATCATCATAGATTGATGATGAAGACTACTCCTCCATCTGATTGACCCAGTAGTATTAGATAGCAAAGTATTAGTATAGAATGAAACATGCATTTTCAGTGTGGGACAATGTGGGAATTTGTTTTGACTATGCATATTTTATCATAGGTGTTTTGTTTATCTGTTTCTTTTCCAATAGGAATAGGTAGGAAGAACAAGGGACTAGTACGTAGGCTGCCAAAAATAGAAGAAAAGATGGAAGGAAACAAGGTAGAAAGGAAAGGAGGGAAGCAGGAAAGGAGAGAAAGAAAAATAATTTAAAAAAAAGAAGAGTCACTGAAGTATGTTTTAGAAAATCACAGAAGAAATAAAAAGACTACAAGAAAAAACAGACAAGCATGATAAATTTGAAAGTTATCTCTTTGGGGACATCTATGTGGCACAGTAGGTAGAGCACTGACCCTGGAGTCAGGAGGACCTGAGTTCAAATCTGTCCTCAGACACTTAATAATTGCCTAGCTGTGTGACCTTGGGCAAGTCACTTAACCCCATTGCCTTAAATAAAAATTAAAAAAAAATTTTTTAAGTTATCGGTTTAACTTATCATATGCTTTAAAAAAGTGATCTACATGTTATATAGATTTATTATTTCACATACAATTTGCTTTTTCTGTACTCCTTTTATATGTGAAAATATTCATTGGTGCTCATTAAATTCAGAATTTTTAAAAAACAAGATTTAGAAAACAGAAATGCCTATAATGATAGCAATGAAAAGAAAGAAAAGGGGGATTTGCTGAACTTTTTGTAAAATGTGTGTATCACCCCTTATTTGAATCCTCTGTACTGTGTAGGACTCAATGTTACATTAATTTAATAACTGATGATACTTGATTCTCTGAATATGGAAGGACAGTTGATGTTAGATTGATTACATGTAAAAATTCCTGTGCTCCTAAGTCAAATACATTTATCTCTGAGAGAATAGAGTTTGTTTACAAGGGAAAATTCCAGTTCTGATTTCAATATCTTGGTGTACTTAGTTCTTAGACATCTAAGAGATTTGTAGTCTTTTCCCTCACCCTTTGTCTACAAAAAAAACAAAAGCCTTATAGATTATGTTGCCAGAATTGTGAAGGACATTTTCTTTTAAGTTGTCACTGTGAGAACCACATGCTGTATTGGGACAGGACTGGCTCTTTCAGGAGGTGGACTTGGCAGCCATCTCCATAGTATTATTTTTAGAGTTGATGGCAACCTTCCAAAGAGGTAGAGTGGTTTTAGTGGATATAGTGCTGGATGAGGAACCAGGAAGACCTAAGTTCATATTTTGTTTCAGACAATCATTAGTTGTCTAACCAAGGACAAATAGCTACATCATTCTGTGCTTCAATTTCCTGTAATATCTGCAGGCCTTAACTTTTAAGGTTATGGTAAAGCCCAAATTAGACACATATTAAGTTTTAGTATCACTGATTTAGTTGTATTTAGATGCAGGGAAGAGAGTGAATCATTATCATCATCATCATCCTCTCTCTCTCTCTCTATGTGTATATATATATATATATGTATATATATATATATACATATATATATAGTAACTTGCTAACTTCAAAGTTCTTTATATGGCAGCTATTTTAAATAAGATTATTATTCATAAATTCTTTCTCCAAAATGACTGTCATAGTGCCTGGAATTTCCATCATTATCATTCCTCCTTTTAGAATGAAGGAAATCATGTCTTCAATGTTGCTATTTTTATCTATGTTCAGTCTTCAGAATGTCCTTTTCAAAATGCAATATGTTGGATTCTTCAGGATCTTAGAAAAAAGCAAGCCAAATTCTTGTACACTCCACTGTCTCTTTTTTCCCATTTTCTTTTTTAAAAATTTATTTATTTATTTTGAACCATATGCACATGCCTATATCCAAGTTACAAAATTTCCCTCCCCTCTCTTCCTACCCCCCTCCCTTCAGCAGGGAACAGTCAGCATTTTACATATATATTTTGATAAACATGTTTACAAACTTGTAATTTTCAGCATGAGGAATTAGGATTAAGGGAAAGAGGAAACATAAGAGATAATTTTTATAAAATGTTCATCAGACTCTGAAGGGTTTTTGTTTCTGTGTGTCTTGTTTTGTTTTGTTTTACTTCCTCTGGATGGGGATAATATAGTCCATAGCCAGTCAAATACAGTTGTCCCAGCATTCTGGACTGCAAAGAGGAGCTGCTTCCATCAAGGTTGTTCATGTCATAATGTTGCCTTTGATGTGTAAATTGTTCTGTTGGTTCTACTCCCTTGCTCAGCATCAGTTCCTGTAAGTCATTCCATGCTCCTCTAGAGTCCGACTATTTATGGTTTCTTATAGAACAATGGTATTCCATAGTATTCATATACCATTGTTTAGCCATGCCTCAATGGATGGGCATCCCTTCAATTTTCAGTTCTTTGCTACTACAAAAAAAACTGCTATGAATATTTTGGAATATATGGGACTTTTCCCATTTTTTATAATCTCTTTTGGAAATAGACCTAGAGTTGAAAAAGCTGGGTCAAAGGGTATGAACAGTTTTATTGCTCTTTGGGCATAGTTCCATATTTGCTCTCCAGAAAAGTTGGATCCATTCACAACTTCACCAGCAATGCATCAGTGTCCCAATCCTCCCACAACCTTTTCAACATCTTCCCTTTTTCTCATCTTGGCTAATCTAATAGGCGTGGGATGTTGTTTTTATTTGCTGTTTTAATTTGCATTTCTCTAATCAATAGTGATTTGGATCATTTTTTCATATGATTATATATAGTTTTAATTTCTTCATTTGAAAACTGTTTATATCCTTTGACCATTTATCAATTGGGGAATGACTTGTGATCTTATAAATTTGATACAATTCTCTATATATTTTAGAAATGAGACCTTTAGGAACACCTAGTTGTGAAGATTGTTTCCCAGCTTTCTGCTTTCCTTCTAATTTTGGCAGCATTGATTTTATTAGTGAAAATCATTCATTTTGCAGTTTATAATGTGCTCTAATTCTTGTTCAGTCATAAATTTATTCCTTTTCCATAGATCAGATAGATAACTTTTTGTTCTATTAATTTATCTATAGTATCACTCTTTATGTCTATATCCTATACCCATTTTGACCTTATTTAGGTATAGGGTGTGTGATATGGATCCATGCCTAATTTTTGCCATACTATTTTCTGGTTTTCCCAACAATTTTTGTCAAATAGTGAGTTCTTATCCCAGAAGCTGATGTCTTTGGGTTTGTCAAATAGTAGATTGCTGTAGTCATTTACTGCAGTTTCTTTTGAACCTATATTAATCCACTGATCCATTACTCTACTTCTTAGCCAATACTAATGGCAGTTTTGATGACTGCTACCTTATAGTACAGTTTTAGTTCTGATAGAACTAGGCCACCTTCCTTTACATTTTTTTCATCAGTTCCCTTGCTATTCATGACCTTTTGTTGCTCCAGATGAATTTTGTTACTATTTTTCCTACCTCAATAAAGTAGTTATTTGGTAGTTTGATTGGAATGGCACTAAATAAGTAATTTAATTTGGGTAGAATTGTCATTTTTATTATATTAGCTAGACCTAACCATGAACATCTGACATTTTTCCAATTATTTATTTGGAGTGCTTTATAATTATACTCATACAGTTGCTGGATTTGTCTTGGGAGGTACATTCCCAAGTATTCAATGTTGTCTACAGTTATTTTAAGTGGAATTTTTCTTTTTATCTCTTGCTCTTGAGCTTTGTTGTTCGTATATAGAAATGCTGATGATTTACATGGGTTTATTTTATATCCTGCTACTTTGCTGAATCTTTTAATTGTTTCAAGGAACTTTTTAGATGATTTTCTTGGATTCTCTAGGTATACCATCATATTATCTGCAAAGAGTGAAAGTTTTGCTTCCTCATTGCCAATTATGATTCCTTCAATTTTTTTCTTTCCTTATTGCTACTGTTAGCATTTCTAATACTATATTGAATAATAACGGTGATAATGGGAATCCTTGTTTCACCCCTGATGTTTTTGGAAATGCTCAGAGTTTATTCCCATTACATATAATATTTGTTGATGGTTTTATTATTTATTATTTTAAGGAAAACTGCATTTATTCCTAAACTTTCTAATGTTTTTTTAATAGGAATGAATGTTGTATTTTATAAAAGGCTTTTTCAACATCCATTGAGATAATCATATGATTTCTGTTGGCTTTGCTATTGATATGTTTAATTATGTTGAGTGTTTTCCTAATGTTGAACCATCCCTAGCTGCCTGATCATGATTGGTAATAACTTGCTGCTATCTCATTGCTAAATTTTTATTTAAGATTTTTGCAACAATATTCATTAAAGAGATTTTTCTATAATTTTTTTGTTTGTTTTGGCTCTTCCTGGATTAGGTATCAGCATCATGTCAATGTCATAAAAGGAGTTTGGCGGAACTCCTTCCTTTCCTTTTTTTTTAATAGTTTGTATAGAATAGGAATTAATTGCTCCTAAAATGTTGGGTAGAATTCTTTTCTAAATCCATCTGGACCTTAGGGAGTTCATTGATGGTGTCTTCAATTTCTTTTACTGAAACGGGGTTAAGTATTTCCTCATCTGTTAATCTGGGCATTTTGTATTTTTATAAATATTCATCCATTTCATTCAAGTGATCCAATTTATTGGCATATGGTTCGGCAAAGTAGCTCCAAATTATCTCTTTAATTTCCTCCTCATTGGTGATTAGTTCACCTTTTTCAATTTTGATACTGGTTATCTTCTTTCTTTTATTTAATTAGATTAACCAAAGGTTTGTCTATTTTATTGGCTTTTTTCATAAAACCAATTCTTAGTTTTATTTATTAGATCAATGGTTTTCTTGCTTTTTTAAAATTAATTTCTCCCTTGATTTTCAGAATTTCTAATTTGGTATTTAATTGGGGATCTTTAATTTGTTCTTTTTCTAGCTTTTTTAATTGTAAACCCAATTTATTGATCTTCTCTTTCTCTATTTTATTCATATAGGCAAAACTGCCTTGGCTGCATCCCATAAATTTTGGTATGATGTCTCATCATTATCATTTTCTTGGATATAATTATTGATTATTTCTATTATTTGCTGTTTGATTCACCTATTATTTAAGCTAAAGTTATTTAATTTCCAGTTAGTTCTTGGTTTATCTTTCCATGATCCTTTATTACATGTAATTTTTATTGCATCATGGTCTGAGAAGTGTGTATTTATTATTTCTGCCTTTCTGCATTTGATGATAAGGTTTTTGTGCCCTAGAACATGGTCAATTTTGGTGAAGGTACCATATACTGCTGAGAGTATATTTTTTTCTATCTCCATTAAATTTTCTCCAGAGGTCTATCATATCCAAGTTTTCTAAGATTTCATTTACCTCCTTAACTTCCTTCTTGTTTATTTTGTTGTCATATTTGTCTAGTTCTGAGAGAGGGAGATCGAGGTCTCCCATTAAAGTTTTGCTGTTTATGTTGTCTTGTAATTCATTCAGCATTTCCTCTAGGAATTTGGATGCTATGCCACCAAGTGCATACATGTTTAGTAATGATATAGCTTCATTACCAATGGCGCCTTTTAAGAAGATGTATTTTACTTCCATATCCCTTTAAATGAAATAGATTTTTACTTTTTACTTTGTCTGAGAGTAGAATTGCTACCCAGATTTTTTTACTTCACTTGAGGCCTAATATATTTTGTTCCAACCTTTTACCTTTACTCTGTGTGTATCTCTCTGCTTCAAATGTGTTTCTTGTAAACAACATGTTGTAGGATTCTGGTTTTTAATCCATTCTGTTATTCACTTCCATTTTATGGGACAGTTCATTCCATTCACATTTACAGTTAAGTTTACTAATTCTGCATCTGCAATTCAAAGAAAGAATTGTGTTTAAGCAAAGACCAAAGACTATCACCTTTAATTTAAACAAAAAAATTATCTTATGCATTATGTAAGGCTTGCTATCTCTTTTATTTTTTCCTTAAGGATATGATTATTCTCTCAACACATTCAATTTTGATCAATGAATAACATGGAAACAATGTACAGACTAACAGACTTCCTTTGGTGGGGGGTGGGGGGAGGGAAGCAAGATTGGGGAAAAAAGTATAAAATTTAAAAAAAGATTACTAATTTTGTATTTCCCTCCATGCTATCTTTCTCCATTTATATTTTTTCTCTTTCCTTTTCTCTTATTTCTCCTCACTAAAATTTTATTACTTTTCCCCTTTGACTTTTCTTTTAAAATTTTAACTTTTGTGGCAGCTAAATGGCACAGTGGATAGAGCACTGGCCCTGGAGTCAGGAGGACCTGGATTCAAATCTGATCTCAGACACATAATATTTGCCTAGCTGTGTGACCTTGGGCAAGTCACTTAACCCCACTGCCTTGAAAAAAATTTTAACTTCCAGTTTATTTTCACTTATATCTTCCCTTCATTTTTATCAGTCCTTTTCTCCCTTATCTTTCCCTTTTCCAGTTCCCTGTAGATTAAGTTAGATTTTTAAACCCAAGTGGGAATGTATCTTATTCCCTCTTTGGGCTAAATCTATTGAATAGAATTTACTCAGCATTCACACTCCCCCTTATTTCCCTCTAAATTTATAAATCTTTGTGCCTCTTCCCTTGGTGCTATTTATCACTCTAATAGTATTACTCAGGTATCATCAATCACAGTTTGATTATTTGATTACTTGCTAAACTCATATTGTTATCAATATATTATCACAGATTGATTACTTGATAAGCAGCATTGACTCAAATTGCATCAAATTATAATTATAATCATTTTTTTGCCTTACCCCCCTTTTTAAGTATCTTTCAAGTATGCACAGTCCTCAGGAGACAAAGTATCACGCAAAGCCATATCATTTCTTAAACTTTTTGTGCCCTTCCCCACCCCCAGCCTATTTTCTTTCACATTTTATCTTCCCTCCTCCCTACCCAGGGTACTTGACATCTTGTTAAGTGAGGCAAGGGCTTTTCTCTCTCTCTCACTTTACCTTCCCCGCTCAAGCCATCCAGGGTACTTAACCCCTTGTTAAGTGAAGCATTGGTTAAGTCAAACCCTGATCTAATTAACTCTAAGAATCTTAAAGTTCTCCAAGTACCAGGAGTCTCTGGAGCTCTCACCTGAGAACTTCACAAATGATTATAAGTTACAGAGACACTGACTCAGTACCTTGCAGTTTATGATGCCCTCATTAGACAAACTGCTAAGCACTGTGTGATTAAAGTGGGTGAAAGGATAATGAGACACTTAAATTTGAAGTTAACACCCCTCCTTTTCTTCAGGGCTTTTTGTCTCAAACATAGTGATGTCATCTTGGACCTCTTCAAATAAGAGTTAAGACCCAATTATACCTATATCCTTTAGGTTAATTCTCTTCAATTATATTCTAACCTTTAATTATCCTAAGAGAAATAAAGTTCTAAAGAATTAGAAGTGTTATATATCCCCTTTTAGGGTTGTATACAATTTAATAGTCTTGACCAACTTTTTTTTGTTTTGTTTTTTCCTTCCCCTTTTCATTTGCCTTTTTTTCATGCAACTCTTGAGTTGTGTATTTGGTTCACTGTCTCTCAAAGTCTGTTCATGTTTGTGATTTCATGGCACTATCTATCTATCTCATCCTCTACTGATTGCTTTTTGTTTTGCCTTCAATCTTTCCCAACATTAGAATCTTTTCCAATGAATCCCATTTCTCATTATGTGGCTGGAGTAGTTAAGCTTCAACTTCAGTATTTGATCTTCCAGTGAATAGACTGATTTAATTTTTTTAAGTATTGACTGATTTAACCAGTTTTGTTATTCTGTGGATTCTCAAAAGTCTTCTCTGGCATCAAAATTCAAGTGTCAATTCTGTGGCATTCAGCTTTCCTTATGTACATATATACATACATATACATATATATCCAACTTTCATAGCCATACACATTGCTACTGGAAAAATCCTAACTTTGACTAAATGGACCTTTGTCAGCAAGGTGTGATATCTTTGGTTTTTAGTATGCTGTTCGGATTTGCTACAGCTTTCCTTCTTAGGAATAGGCAACTTTTTATTTCATGGCTGTAATTGTTACCTGCAATGATCTTTTTAGCCCAATAAAATAAAAATCTGATACTGCTACTATTCTTCTCACTCTATTTGCCAGAAAGTGATGGGACAATTGCCAAGATCTTAAGGGGTTTTTTTTTGAAGAGAAGTTTCAAAGCTAACTTTTCCACACTCTACTCTTATACCCTCATCAAGAAGCTTCCTAACTCTCTTGTCTTTTTCCATCAAAGAAGTATCATCTCTATTTTTAAGATAGTTGATATTTCTGTCAGAAACCTTAATTCTGACTTTTGATTCATCTATCCTGGTATTACACGTGATGTACTCTGCGTATATGTTAATAAGGTGACAATATATAATCTTGTCATACTACTTTTCCAATCATAAACCAAACAATTGTTCCATGTTCAGTTCTAACTATTGCTTCTTGGACTGCATACAGGTTCCTCTGGAGACTGTAAGATGATCTGGTACTCCCATTAGTTTGAGAACTTGCCACATTTTGTTGTGATCTACACAAAGACTAGTTTAATCAATGAAGCAGAATTAAATAGTCTTTGTTCTTGAACTCTCTTGCTTTCTCCATTATGAATGTTCCCAATTTGACCTCATCACATTAATTAATTATAATTTATTACCATAACAGAAAGGGTTCAATATAGAGTATTAGGTTCCTCTGGTTTAATAGGTAGTATCAAAGAGGTTTATCAGGTTGCCTAGGGACAGAACCTAGAATAGATAAATTATGAAAAAGGAAAATAACTGACTTCTTTATTTAGTTGTGGGCAACTAGGTGGTTTAATGACTAGAGTGCTGGGCTTGGAGTCAGGAAGATTCATCTTTCTTAGTTCAGATCTGACCCCAGACACTCATTAATTGTGTGACCCTGAGCAAGTCACTTATTTGCCTGTTTTCTACATCTGTAAAATGAGCTAAAGAAGGAAAAGTCAAATTGCTCCATTATCTTCACTAGGAAAATTCCACATGGGGTCATGAAGAATCAGACATAATGGAAACAAATAATCAAAATAAATATTCAATAGCATCTAGTGATTGTCAAAATGCTTTCCATATATTATCTCATTTGACCTTCACAACAATCTCAGGCCATAGGCATCATTTTATGGATTAGGTGATAATGTTTGTCCTTCATTCTCAAAGAAGAACATGACAACATGACATCAGTAAAGTGATGCTATGACAAGTACTTGAATTGGATCAGTCTCACTTTCTCCTCCAGAGCTATCTAGGTCCAGTAGCTAGATATGGAACAGGACAACTGGAGATAACTCTGGATGTGAGGCTATCAGGATTAAGTAACTTGCCCAGCTAGTAAGTGTCAAGTGTCTGGGGTTGGATTTGAACTCCTATCCTCTTGACTCCAAGGTCAGTGCTCTATCCTCTGTGCCACATAGCAGCCTTTGGATTAGGAGCAGAAGTTTAAAGAGGTTAAATGACTTGCACATGATTATATAGCATGAAAGACAAAATTTGAATCCATATCTTCCTGATTTCAGCACATAAGCCATATACTGTGTACAGATAGGGAAAGGAATTCACAAAGAATTTCAGAATTGAGTAGAGAAAGATCATTATCTTTTGTCACAACAGAAAATAAGGTAAAATGAGGCAATAAAATTCCTGGTATGTTATCCTATTAGCAAAGCCAACATTTGGTAATTAATGGAGTCAATGGATCCTCAGAAACCAAAAGCCTGTTGTATTTTTTATAGTGATTAATGGGATGATGGAGCAGTATCTCCAATAATAGAGGTGTTTCTTTTGATAGCAAAAATAGATTTAAAAATAAATTTTCAATTTCATACTTTATTTTCATTCTATAATTAAAATGAAGCATTTCTTGGGGCAATTAGGTGGTATTAGTAGGTAAAATATAAGTCCTAGAGTCAGTAAGACCTGAGTTCAAATTTGACCTCATTTTCTTACTGTGACCCTAGACAATCCACTGAACCCCAATTGCTTCTCTCCAAAATGTAAAATCAATATTCAATATTCTATTTACATACTTCAATGGACTACTGAAGGTGTCCATGACACAAAAATAATTAAGAATCCTTTATTTAGAGAATGGTGGTGACTTAAGTGAGATGCCAAAGTGAGGAGTCCAACCGAAGATTAAGGGAGAAAGAAGAAACAAACTACACTTAACAAGAGTTTTGAGAGAAATCAACTTTTTAACAGTTAAATAACAATATATTTCCACCTTAGGCTTGTTGTTTTTTTAGTCCTTAACAAGGAATTATTCAGTAGTAAAAATATTTCAGAGAGTCATCTGGGTTTGCATTGACCAAAAGAAATTAGAACTGAAATACAGTTTGCTCAAAGTGTTTATACATACTTTTATAGGAAATGAATAATTGACTTGTCAAAGTCATTCAAAAATCTAAATGACTACCTGTATTTTTTGACTTGTCAGTCAATAAACTGATCTATTGTAAGATATGCAAATTAAACAAATTCCAATAAGACTAGTAGTTACTATAGAAAGAATGCCAAATATTTCAAGTAAGAGAATATTGTGATGAGAGTCTACTTCTTTGGCATGAGTCCAAGGTATCAATGTATACATGGATCCCCTAAGGGGCCCAACTCATTTTTTGGAAATATGGACTTAGTGACGTACTTACTCCTCATAGGCAAAAGATATTGAACATCATTTTGCATCTGACAAAAAGAGAAGTAACAGGGATAAAGTTGTATGGTTAGAGGGGGTTATCTTGTCGTGTGAAAAAGTTCTGCTTGTTGAGACATACTTGTTGTGTGCCCATGGTTAAGTGACACCCTCTAAGTGTCCAAGAAAATTTCTAAGAGTAGCTTGCCAAGTTGCTGATTGGTATCAGCAGAAACATGTCCATAGAGAGAGTTTCCTATACCCATAAAATCACAGGTTTGAACCAAAAAACCCTACAAAATTAGACAAATATCTGACTGGAAGCCCATGATTACCATGACTATATTCCGTAAGTATAATTCAATTAATAACTATTTATTAAGCACCTACTCTAGACAAGACACTATATTAAATGACCTCAGAATTTACAATTGCTAAAAATAATGTTATATATAATAACCTATTTGTTCATTAAAATAATATAACATATAATTATTAAAATAATATAACATATAATAATATATCTCCATTTTACAGATGAAGGCAATTCAAACTTAAAGAAATTAAGTGACATATACAGTAAGAATCTGAAGCAGGATTTGGATCCAGGTCTTCACAAAGTCAAACTGATTCTTCTTTAAGTGAGAGGAACTACAATATAGCACTTTGATTTCTGAGACTTCTAGTTAGTCAATCATAATTTACCATTCTCTCTTGTCAATTGTCTCCAGTATTATGGTTTATGAGCCTGCTACTCATAAAGACATCTCTGTGACCTGGTAGAGCGCCAGGGCCTAGAGCCGGGAAGACCTAAGTTCAAAATAGGCCATAGACACTTAATTAGCTGTGTGATCCTGAGCAACTTAATCCTCTGTGTCTCATATGTAAAATGAGCTGAAGGAAATGGTAAACCCATTCCACTATGTTTTCCAAGAAAATCCTAAACGAGGACTTATAGAGTCAACTGAAGGACAACAAATTTATTTTAGTAATCACTACTGGATCTCATTGCAATAAGATAATCCTTTTATTTCTTCCTAATTCTACATCGTTCTAAACCTTTTCCCTCCTCAAACCTCGTACATTATCCTTCCCCCATTCTCTCATCAATGGACCTTTGCTAATACTTATCGATATATGAAGGAGTTGATAAAGACACTTTGATACATTGATTTCTTTCTCCCCAAGAGAAGAAATCATAAAAGGAGCAGGTATGAGAGATAAAAAAAAATGCTAACATCTTTTTTTTTTTTAGGTTTTTGCAAGGCAAATGGGGTTAAGTGGTTTGCCCAAGGCCACACAGCTAGGTAATTATTAAGTGTCTGAAGCCAGATTTGAGCTCAGGTACTCCTGTCTCCAGGGCCAGTGCTTTATCCACTAGGCCACCTAGCCGCCCCCAAAAATGCTAACATCTTAAAGGAAGAACAAAAAAAAAGTTTTCATTTGTTTCCTTTTTATCTTACCTCTTCCACAAAAGGCTATTTTTTCATGTTTCAATGTCTCCCTCGCTTCTCTTTGTGTTTGCTATTAAAAAATAAATATATTGTCAAAATAAATTTCTGTTGTAATTCACAAACTTTAAATTTATAAGCTCTCTGTTACTCAAATGTGAAGATATTTTATAACAATAACAATCAATGGATAACAAACTATAATTTCATAAGAATTGTAAGCATCTGCACTCTTATTGGTCTCCTCTTTAGAGGCAGTGTGTATAGTGGATACAGAACTGACCTTGAAGTCAGGAGTAACCTGGTTCAAGTTCAGGCCTGGGTGCCTGGGCAAATCTCTCAGTGTTTAACAACCAGCTGTCTGTGGGGAAAAGATATATTCATGACACATTTTTCAGTTTAATGTACATTATTGACAATTTCTCTACCATTTTAAATCTGGAAAGTCAACAAAACAATAAAAGAAGCTCTGATTTGTAGCATCTGCTGATTTTTAAGGTGTAAGTGTTCACTCTATAAATTTAAGACTTGGTTCTTTCCTGCCCTTAGAGATTGAAAACAGCATAATCTCTGATGTCACTTTATATCTTGGGACCCTAGACTGAGTCACTTAAGACTATAATTTGTAGCCAAAGTGTCAATTTACATTGTAGAAGACAGTTTTCTGGGGTTTTTGTTTTGACCGATAACAATTAAATTACTGGTCCATTCCTTATCACTAGTCCTATTCTCTCATTACAAGAAGGAAAATATTTCTTTTTTTTTTTTTATAAAATTAGAGATGTAAGTTTGCTTTTGACTGATTCAGATTCACCACTGTTGATATATAAAAAGTAATTTTGACAGATTTGAGAGAGAGTTCAACCACAAAGCAGATACAAAAAGCACAACCCTTTGCAACAGAGAAGAGAGACACTTGTAGAGGAAGAACCCAGTCTTTCTCCTTATGCCTCTAGAAGGCAGAAAGGATTTCTTTTTCTTCTACTCCTTCCACTGACTTTGGTCCTTCTCACCCAGAAGGAGACTGCATCCACCAGGGAATAGAATAAAAAGAGACAGCTCTGAGGAGAAGGATCTCTTATTAGCAGAAAAAAGACCAGGATATAGATTCGAGGGAATTAAACCTGGCAGTTCAGTTGTAACCTTTCCGGAGGGGAGCAGGTCGAAGAAACCCAGATGAGCAATCTGCTTAGAAAATATACTTCATAAAACATGAAGATACCAGGAGAAGAGGAAAGGACATCAAGCCCCTGGGACAGTAATGGTGTGAATTACTTTGACCATTTGTATTTCCTGTTTGTATACCTCACTATTTCTGTATTCTATGTATGTAACATTTTTCCCTTGTCCTATTTCTAGGAGAATATGCTCCAGATTGGGGGAGGTCTTGAGGGACATTTTGTAGTTATTTTTCTTTGCCATCATAGTTAATGCCTTTTCTTTGTGCTAATATGTCTACAATTTGAATCTTACGAATAAGCCCACTAAAGAGGGCTCATGAATTGTAGTAGTTTCAGAAGTATGACTCCATAGAGTAACTCACAAACTCATAGTAATCATACATTGGAAACCTGTGAGTGATAATCTGGGGGCAGTAGTCCTGAGTGGATGTTACACAGAGAAATTAGAGGTCATTCACCAATAATTTCCTTTTTTTCCACTGCTTTATATTCATCCTTCTAGTCAACAAGGCCAAACCTTCTTTTTGTACCCTTGATCCAATTCTGTCTCATCTTCCACAGCTTGACCTTAAAATCACTGCATGTTTTTCTAATCTTCTATCTCTCCCTAATGAGGGATCACTCCCTGCTTACCACAGACTTGTCAAGGTCTTCTTCCTTATCCTTTAAAAAAATATCTCTCACTTGACTGTACCATTCCCTCAGACTATCATCTTCCTTTTGTACCTAAAACATAGTAGGCTTAGTAAAAGCTTATTGATTTAGTAATTTTTCTTAGAAGTATCAGTGATTCTAACAAAGTTCTTTAATAAAAATGAAAACAAAACAAAATCAAACACCCACAGATTTTTTAAAAGTCCTGCTTCTACCTCTTTGAATATTTAAGTATTTAATCAAAGATGCTACTTACTCAATTCAGTTATCCATTCCATAAAACATTTGTTAAATATTATTATTGTTATCAATATAACAAACTCCAAATAACTAAACAAGAGTATCACATATAGGGTGGGACATGCTAGTAACCACTTAGCCACCAGGACCTCTAAAAATTGTATGTATACATACTTTTAAATTTAATTATATTATTAACACTTTCTTATATCTAGACAATCTATAAAACAGTAAGTCAATCCTTGACTTGTAGTGAGATTTCTGAAGTATAAATATGCACACTGAAAATTTAATAATCAACTCTCAAAAATTGGTTAGAGCTGGCTCCAGCATACTCCTACACGTGAGATGATGGAGAGACAAATGGTGGGTGTGAGCCATCTGCAACATGCAATTAATGAGCAACTCTGAATAATAAGAGTAAAAGATACCATTGCAGAAAATGTATGATAGAAAGAGCCAGATGGCCTGGTCCCATGGTGAGGATGAGGAATGACAGCTAGACAGCAAGAATGTTCCATTGATGTCAGGAGAAAAAAAGGAACAACTCCGAGTAGATGGGTGGACCCCCTATGGGGACCTGAGGGGGAAGATATGGAGAAAAATTATTTAGGGAGATCTGGGTCATTAGAAAAAACAGAAATTTATGAGATCACAGATTCATTTGAGTGTCTGAGTATTGAGGGTCATTGCTGTCATTATTCATAAATATCCATCATGTATAAAACACTGTGTTGAGCCAGTGGAAACACAAAGATCTCATAACTTCAGTTCTGTGTTCTCAGTGACCTTCTTTAAATCTGATCCACAAAAAAGACAAGGCTTTGCTATCCTCTTGTGAGGAATCAGAGATTCTGTAATCCCTTACCATTTCTAACTCTTGGTAATTTAATAAGCTTTAAGTAAACTGTATTTTTATTAATCTTTACTATCTGTTCACTTAACCAAATAATCCTCTGGTTTACTGGTAAAATATGAGCCTATATTTTAAAAATATGTGCTCATTATTTATTCGTGTAATAGAGTATTTTGTTTTGTTCCATGATAAGCAAGAATGATATATTTTAATAACTTGAGTACCATTACTTTGTCATTGTGGATTTCCCCTCTACCATTACAGATTACATCCTCCCTATAACACAGCAGATAGTGTGAATTAGTTGCTATGACCAAAAAAATTAATCAGCCTGAATTTAGCCTCTAGCCTCCAGCTAGCCAACTTACTAGAATCAAACCTAGTATTGGTTCCTCTGACATACTATAAGAACCCAAGTTTATCTCCATGTTACTATGAGACAGTAGAATAGAACTTTAGTTAGTCAGTAGGCATTTATTAAACATTACTATGTGTCTGACCCTGTTTTAAACAATGAAAGGTACCAGGATAGGAAAATACATGTTCTCTATTTTGAGGTCCTCCTTCTATAATGGAGGAGAAAACATGGAAATATCTATATAAATAGAAGATATTTTAGAAGTATATAATAATATCAATAATCCATTCTCTGAATAAAAACTATTCTATTTTCATAGTGGCAGGAACACTAAACTTTGCTAAGTACTAACTGTGACCTTGACTGATTGCTTCATTTATTTGGGTCTCAACCTCTCCCTAAAAATAAAGGTTTGGATTGTGTGATGATCAACTACGATGAATTTGGATTTTCTCAGAAGTTCAGTGATGAAGGACAATTCTAAAAGACTTGTGATAGAAAATGCCATCCACAACCCCAGAAAAAAACTGGAGTCTGTATGCAGCCCATAGTGTGTTATTTTCACTTTTTAGAACTTGTTTTAAGGTTTTTTTCCTTTTTCATCACAACATGATGGAAATATGTTAAGTATAGATATTTGTTAAACATGATTGTACATATATAACCTATATCAAATTGCTCACTGCCATGGGGAGAAAAGAAGGAAGGGAGAAGTAGCTTGTAAAAAGATATATGTTTAAAACATAGCATATAATTGGAAAAAAAATTAAATAAAATAACAATTTGAAAAAGTGAGTTGTGGGCAGCTAGGTGGCAGAGCACGGGCCCTGGAGTCAGGAGGATCTGAGTTCAAATCCTGCCTCAGACACTTAATAATTACCTAGTTGTGTGACCTTGGGCAAGTCACTTAACCCCATTGCCATATATATATTATATATATGTATATAATTTTTTTTAATGAGTTGAGGGGGTAGAGCCGAGATGGTAGCAGAAGAGCCTCTCTTAGGTGATTTCTCCAAAAAATTTCAAAAACCTTAAAATTATGACTCTAACTAAATTTTCAAGAGGGAGAACCCACAGAAAGATCCAGTGAGGCAATTCTCTAGTCCAAGGTAACCTGGAAAATAGTGGGAAGTTCTATTCCATGGGATTAGAGGAGCTGCACTGTGCCAGAGGGAAGCAGTTTCAGCCTCCCAGGAATAACCCCAGGGTGTCTGGGTCCCTGGAAGCCCCAGCTCCTGGCAGGAGAAGTAGTTTCCTGACCTGCACCCCAGGGTGCATCAAGCACAACTTGGAAGATCAGCAGGGAGACCTCTGCCAGAGCCAGTGCGGAGTCCAGGCCCTCAACATAGTCACAGCACTCAGGTAACCCAGACCTAGGAAATAGAAGTAGGCCTGCAGGAGCCATGCCCTGAGTACTCAGCCCACTAAAGGCAAGGGAATGGAAGTCTGTCCTCTGTCCCTGGAACAGGACTCTGGGGCTCTGACCACATTCAAACCCTGGTCCCAGTCTAGTCACCCCATAGAGCAGAGACCCCACCCCCCACCCCCCACCTCATAGTCCCATGACAGAGGGGTGAGTTTGTGGTCATTCACAGACCAGGAGAGCAGTCAGAGCCTCACACACTGAGGTCTTTTTGGGGGTGTCCCAATAATATTCAAAAGCTTGAGAAGCACCCCCAAAACCAGGCACAGTCTAGGGAAATGAGTAAACAGAGAAAAAAAAAAGGAGCCAGACCATTGACAATTACTTTTTCCTATGATCCCATGGAGGATCAAAATACTCAATCTGAAGATGAGATAGTTCAAGCTTCTGCATCTAAAGACTCCAAGAAATAAAGAAATTGGGCTCAAGCTATAACAGAACTCAAAAAAGATTTTGAAAATCAAGTAAGGGAGATAGAAGAAAAATTGGGAAAAGAAATGAGAGAGATGCAGGAAAAACCATGAAAATGAAGTCAGCAGCTTAGTCAAGGAGATCCAAAAAAATGTTGAAGAAAATAACATGTTAAAAACCAGCTTAGGTCAAATGGATAAAACAGTTCAAAAAGTTATTGAGGAGAAGAATGCTTTAAAGAGCAGAATTGGCCAGATGGAAAAGGAGATAAGAAAGCTCTCTGAGGAAAACAAATCCTTCAAAAGTAGAATGGAACTAAAAGAAGCTGTTGATTTTGTGAGAAATCAAGACACAGAAGTACAACACCAAAAGAAAGAAAAATTAGAAGACGTGAAACATCTCATTGAAAAAACAACTTATCTGGAAAACAGATTCAGGTAAGATAATTAAAAAATTATTGAGATACCTGAAAGTCATGATCAGGAAAAGAGCCTTGACCTCATTTTTAAAGAATTTTACTTTGGGTCTTTTTTTCTTTTTTTTGTTTTTTGCAGGGCAGTGGAGTTGGGTTGGCTTGCATGTCACACGGGTGGGTGATTGTTGGGTGTACAGGGTTGGATGTGGGCTCAGGTGCTCATGGCTCCAGGACTGGTGCTTCGTCCATTGCACCACCTGGCCATACCTACAATTATTACTATTATTTTTTACATTTTAATTTTTTTCTCTCCCCTTTACTTTATCGCTCAAGCGAGTCTATATTTATGGGGGGGCATTTTGTTTACTCTTAAACAAGAATATTTTATTAATGTATAAAAAACATTATTTGTACAAAATGAGAACAAATATAAAGAAAAATTTAAAAAAAATTCTACTTGAAAATTGCCCTGATATCCTAGAAGTAGAGGGTAAAATAGAAATGGAGAGAATCCAGTGATCTCCCCTGGAAAGAGATACAAAAAAAAAAACAACCCCCAGGAATATTATAGCCAAGTTCCAGAATTCCCAAGTCAAAGAGAAAGTATTACAAGTAGCCAAAAGGATATAATTCAAATATCGTGGATTTGCAGTCAGGATCACACAGGACTTAGCAGCAACTACAATATTCCAGAAAGCAAAAGAGCTTGGAATGCAACCGAGAATCAACTACCCAGCAAAACTGAACATCCTCTTCCAGGGGAAAAGATGGACTTGCAATGAACCAGGAGAATTTCAAATGTTCCTGTTGGAATGGCCAGAGCTGAACAGAAGGTTTGATCTTCAAGTACAGGACTCAGGTAAAGCATAGAAAGTGGATGAGAAGGGTAAATTATGAGGGACTTAATGATGATGAACTGCATATATTCCTGCATAGATACTGATAATACTCATAAACCTTCTCATTTAATAAAGCAGATAGAAGGAGCTTTTATAGATGAAGCATAGGAGAAAGCTGAATTTGAAAATATAATATATTATAAAAATGTAGTCAATGGGTGAAAGGGAAAGGAGAGTTAGATTAGGTTAAGATATTTCATATAAAAGATATGTCATGTAGCTTTTGCAATAGTATGGAAGGGAGAAAGGTGAGGGGAAATGAGAGAACCTTCATTCTCATCAGAAATGGTTCAGAGAGGCGGCTAGGTGGCGCAGTGGATAAAGCATCGGCCCTGGAGTCAGGAGTACCTGGGTTCAAATCCGACCTCAGACACTTAATAATTACCTAGCTGTGTGGCCTTGGGCAAGCCACTTAACCCCATTTGCCTTGCAAAAAAAAAAAATGGTTCAGAGAGAAAGTAGCATACACACTCAACAGGGGATAGACATCTAAAGGAAAAAGGAGAGAAGGGAGACGGGGTAAGTGGGGGGATGTGAATGATAGAGGAGAGGGTAGATCATAGGAGAGGATAGTCAGATATATCACATTTTCTTTTTTTACTTTTTGCAGTGTGCTGGGATTGGGTGGCCTGTCTGGGACCACAGAGCTGGGTGGTTGCTGGGTCTCTGGGGTGGGATGTGGGCTTGGGGCCTCTTGGCCCCAGGGCCAGGGCTCTGTCTGCTGCACCACTTGGATGCCCCACAGTACATTTTTTTAATTAAAGATTTTATTTATTTTGAGTTTTACAATTTTTCCCCTAATCTTGCTTCCCTCCCCCATCCCCCACAGAAGGCAATTTGTCAGTCTTTACATTGTTTCCATGGTATACATTGATCCAAATTAAGTGTGATGAGAGAGAAATCATATCCTTAAGGAAGAAACATAAAGTATAAGAGATAGCAAGATCAGACAATAAGATATCAGGTTTTTTTTTTTCTAAATTTAAGGTAATAGTCCTTGGTCTTTGTTCAAACTCCACAATTCTTTCTCTGGATACAGATGGTATTCTCCATTGCAGACAGCCCCAAATTGTCCCTGATTGTTGCACTGATGGAATGAGCAAGTCCATCAAGGTTGAACATCACTCCTATGTTGCTGTTAGGGTGTGCAGTGTTTTTCTGGTTCTGCTCATCTCACTCAGCATTGGTTCATGCAAATCCCTCCAGGCTTCCCTGAATTCCCATCCCTCCTAGTTTCTAATAGAACAATAGTGTTCCATCACACACACACACATATAACACAGTTTGCTCAGCCATTCCCCAGTTGAAGGACATTTACTTGATTTCCAATTCTTTGCCACCACAAAGAGGGCTCCTATGAATATTTTTGTACAAGTGATGTTTTTACCCATTTCATCATCTCTTCAGGGTATAGACCCAGTAGTGGTACTGCTGAATCAAAAGGTATGTACATTTTTGTTGCCCTTTGGGCATAGTTCCAAATTTATCTCCAGAAAGGTTGGATGAGTTCACAGCTCCACCAACAATGTAATAGTGTCCCAGATTTCCCACAACCCTTCCAACAATGATCATTATCCTTTCTGGTCATATTGGCCAGTCTGAGAGGTATGAGGTGGTACCTGCATTTCTCTAATAAGTAATGATTTAGAGCAATTTTTCCATATGACTATGGATTGCTTTGATCTCCTCATCTGTAATTTCCCTTTGCATATCCTTTGACCACTTGTCAATTTGGGAATGGCTTTTTTTTTAATTTGACTCAGTTCTCTGTATATTTTAGAAATGAGTCCTTTGTCAGAAACGTTAGTTGTAAAGATTGTTTCTCAGTTTACTACATTTCTTTTGATCTTGGTTCCCACAGCACATTTTTGAAGAGGGACAGAGTAAAAGGAGAGAGAAAATATAATAGATGGTAGTGGGGAGGAATGGATGAAGGGAATTACAATCAACAAGAGCAACTGTGGAAAAATATGGAAGTAACTTCTATGATGGACTTATGATAAAGAATGTGATCCACCCAAGATGGAGCTGATGCTATCAAAACACAGACTGAAACACATTTCTTTTCTCTTTCTTTCACTTTATTTCTCATGAGGTTTTATCTTTTTGTGGGGGAGGGGGTATTATGTTTACTTTTAAACAAGAATATTTTAGTAATGTGTAAATAAAAATAAATACAAAAAAAAAAAGATACAGACCTAGTAGTGGTATTCCTGGATCAAAGCATATGTGGTTTTATTGTCTTTTGGGCAAATGAACTATGTTGGGGGGTTTTAAATCATACCCTAGTATTGGGAACACTGTGGATGGTATATGATATTTTGGTAGAAATTAGACTTAAGGTCCTCAATTCTAAGATTTGTTCATTACTAACACTCTTTTATTCATGGATTATTAGTGTACCTTTGTTCTTTTCTTCCATTCAGTTATCATCTAAACCCCTAAACATGACCAAATTTGGCAAATCTATGACATTGGTCACAAGGGGAGAAACAGAAAAGATAATGGATGGATAAGGACAAACTTATCTCCATTACTGGAAAAACTCAAAGTTTGCACTGACAATAAGAACATTACAGAATCTTTATATAAATAAGAACTCAATAAAAAGCATTTGAAAAGTTTCCACTACCACTATTCAATAGCACATTAAATACTGTTCTCTCTAAGAACTGTTCATGTAAAACTATATTTCATAAAGATCATATACTTTTTCTTTACTATTCTTAAAAAAGTTTAGTCTGGTTCACTTTTAATTTGGCCATAAAATGAAACCAAACCAAATATAGTAATTAGGATTGTATAGTAGAAAGAATACTGGGTTAGAATTTAGGCAAGAGTATACTGAAGGTCACTCATACCAGCTCAGGACATTTGTTAAATTTCCAGTGTAAACATCAGAAAATGGTACAAATTATTATTTTGTTCATTGTCTATACTTAAGAACATTATGGAGAAAATAATATTGATAATGTAAAATGGGTTATACATCCCTGTTTTCCTCTGGAATCAGTTATTAAATACATCTCTGAAGTCAGGAGACAAATTCTGACCTTACCTCTGATACTAACTAGTTGTATGTGAATTTGGACAAATCACTTAGTTCTCTCTCTCTCTCTCTCTCTCTCTCTCTCTCTCTCTCTCTCTCACACACACACACACACACACACACACACACACACACACACACACACTTGTTAGGAACACTGTGAGTGGTATTTGATAATTTGACAGAAATTAGACTTAAAGTCCTTGGTTCTTAGTTTTTGTGATTACCAATTTTTTTTTCCTAGATAACTATCCAAAAGTACTTTACACCATTCCTTGCATGTAAGTCATCTCTGATAATTGTCTTTAGTCTACTTAGATCTATAGTGCTGGGTCTCTCCTTCTCTCACCTATCTTCAATCTCTCCCTCTACTGACTTTTTCCTTACTGCCCACAAACATGTCCATGTCTCCCTCATTTCCATTCCCAGTGTCATCCCATATTTCTCCTGTCTTTTGTGGCTAAACTCCTAGAGAAGGCCATGTACAATTTGGTCTTACACTTATACTTCTTTCATTCTTTCTAACTCATCATTCAACTGAAACCGTTTTTTCCCAAGTTTCCAGTGATCGCTTACTTGCCAAATCCAATGGCCTTTTCTCAATCCTCCTGCAGTTTGATCTCTCTGTAGTCAATGACATGTCAATCTTCCTGTTCTTTTAGATATTCTCTTCTCCCTAGGTTTTGGGAACATTATGTTCTCCTGGTTCTCCTCCTACCTACTGTGTTTCCATTCAGATCATCCCACTGATGTCCCACTGTTCTAGTCTCTCTTCTCATTTCCCTATATAATATTTCATTTAGTGATCTCATCAGTTATCATTATCATCTCTACACTCATGATTCTCAAATCTATCCAAACCAAATCTGTCTGTTGACCTCAAGTCCGGCATCTCTAACTACCTGTTATGTCTGGATGTCCTATAGACTTCTTAAACTTAACATGTCCAAAGCAGAACTCATTAATTTTCCTCAAAAAAGAAAATAAAAACCCTCCTACCTTCCCTATTATTGTTGAAGACACCTTCCTCCTCCCAGTCCCCCAGGCTTAAAACTTAGTTGTCACCTTTGACTTTTATCTCTCCTCCTCCACCTCCCACTCATATTCAAACTATTGCCAAGGACTAGCCACTTAATCTTTGCAATTTTTCTCAAATACACTCCCTAATGTCTTCTGCCCCTGCCATTACCCTGGTACAGGCCCTCAACACCTCAGACCTAAACTTTGACCATGGTTTGCTGATTGCTCTACCTGCCTCAAGTCTCCCCACACTCTAATCTATTTTCCATTCTGCCAACAAAGTGATTTTCCTAAAGTACAAGTCCAACCCTGGCACCATCCTCCCACCCTCACGCAATAAACTCCTCTCACTCCCTATTGCCTATTGGGGTCAAATTCAAAATACTCTGGTACTCATAACCACCAATGAAGAGAGAGTCCCATACCAAAGGGCCTTTGCTTCTGAGTTGTTACATCAATAAAATTTTCTCAAACCCTCAAAAAGAAAAAAGAGTTGGGTTCCAAGATCCTTCAAGGTTCTAAAAAGCCTTTGACTTTGGATCAAAATCTGGAGGTTTGGAATCTTGTTCCAGATCTGTAATTGGCTTCCTGGATTATCTTGGACAATGCTTTAATTCTTCTGGGCCTCAATTTTCTCAAATCTAAAAAGTGGGCATTAGACTAGATGATCCTTAAAGTCCCCTTAACATTCTATAGTTATTAATACTTTTCCTTTCCAAAGACAATAAAACTAGGGGAGAGATGTCCAATATGAATAATAATAATATTTCATATTTGCATTCACTTCATAGTTTTCAAAGGACTTTGGGCAATTATTTGATCCTCACAACAGCTCTGTGAGGTAATGTAGGGCAGCAATTATTATATTTTATAGGTGAAGAAATTGAAGCACCAAGTGATGGGACATGTTCACTTTCATACAGCTAGTATTAAATGGCACAGTTAGACTTGTGTCCCATCTTTTCTGACTTCAGTGTTTCCATTATACCATGCTGCCTGGAAAGAAAAATATTGAAATATCAAGAACCCACAGTTTCCTTAATGTGAAAATTCTTCCAACCAAAAAAAAAAAATCAAGCTCTCTTTAACTTATAGCCTTAGAAAGTTGTCTAAGGCTCAGAGGAATTCATTAACTTGCCCATGACCAGACAGCAGCAGGTGTTCTTGACTCTAATTCCGGTTGTCTATCCATTCTACCAAACTGTCTGTCATTGGGAGAAATTCTGTTAGAAAATTAAACTTCTCCAAAGAACTAGAATACTATTTTTGAATACGTTCTGTCATTTGATAGGAATAGCTAGGTCATTACAGTTTTCTATTTCATTCAACTTTATTTAATTGTGCATTCTTATATCAAATATATAACTAAATTATATCTTATGGTAGAATCGATAGTGACCAAATGTATGGAAGCCTCATATATTCTAAAGTCAATATGATGAGATTATAGGGCAAAAATCTTTGGTTTGAGATGTCCAAAGGGTGTCTTTTCATGGTATATGAACATGCCAACTAGTGCCTTGTTTAAACTGTTCTATAAATGAACTTTCTTGGATTTCCTTTTACCTTCCCCAGTTCAGATAACAGACTTTGTGCATATTCAGACCACCTAAGATGGAAGCACTCATATGGGATACAGTAGGAATTTGCCCCTGGAAGTAGGCATTCTGCTTTTCCCTACCATATGGATTGGAACAGCCTCTTTCCATTGGCTGCACAACTAGAACTGGCTAGGTCTTTAAAACTACCAGCCTAGGACAATTTTTCTCTCTCTTTCTAAATGTATCCAGAGGGGAAGGCTCTATTCATCTACAGCATGCACACTATATATTTTCTTGTGTGTTGGAAGAAGGTCTATTCTCCCTCTATTCCCCCTTTTAGACCTTGTGGCCCGAATAACCAGACTTGGGGTATTTGGTCCCCTTTTTCTCTCTTTTTAGTTCTAGACTTAGGTGGTGGACCTGGAATGAAGCCAAGGTGATGTTGGGGCCAGAATTTCCCAGTTGGTTGATGCTGCCAGACCAGTAGGGAAGCTCTGAGAAACGAGGATGCTAATACCCAAACCCAAGGCAGATTTGGATTTTGAACTTGGTGGGATCATACTAAATAGGAAATGAGTTAAACTGTGATTGTGATCATCTCCTATTTGGGGAGATTTAGGGGTCTAAGGAAGGAATTATTGTCCCAGGTGTTCAGTTGTTGATAGGAAAAAATTTATACTTATTCTTGCTTTAGTTTTAAAGTAAATATTACATTAAGTGGAGCTAGGATATGGGGATTCCCCTAAAATTGAGGAAACACAATAAGAGGTGACTTGAATCAATGGCTGAGACTAGATACATCCAACCCCCTTTAAAGGTACCAGAGAAAGGATGGAGGAATATAATTTGACTTCTAGGTGGGTTGTAGTCGCTGCTATATATACCTACCTATCTATCCTTCCTGTTTATCCACCCATTTTTCCATTCATCTATCCATCCATGTCTGTCCATTCATCCAACTAGTTGCTCTCTCTATGAAGTGAAAATGACTACCAAAGGATTAAAGCATATGAAATACAAAGATTAAAGAGAGGGAGAGAGAAAGAAAAAGAGAAAAATATTTTTACAGATTAATATATATATATAATATGTAGATGACTGCTTACATGTTATCTCCTTCATTAGAATCTGAGTTCCTTGAAGATAGAAACAATGTTGTTCACTTTCTTTGTATTCCCAGCTTAGCCCAGTGACTGCTACAAAGTGAATGTTTAATAAAGGCATATATTACCTGACTGATGTATGTAAATATATGCAAATACTTAAAGGTGAATATGCATGTTTAAAATGAATGCAAAATAAATACAAACTAATTTAGGAGGAGAGAACTAAGGAAATGAGGAAGAGGGGAAATCAGGAAAAGTCTGAGCCTTGGAAGTGAGCCTTGGAGGAAACTTAGGAATGCCAAGACATAGAGATAAAGAGAGAAAGAAAGCATTGTAGACATGGAGACATGGAGATGGAATATCACACATGGGAAATGAAAATTATGTCAGTTTTCCTGTAACTGAGGGGGAGTAATGTGAAATAAAGTAAAAGGAAATAAATAAATAAATAAATAAAAATAAAGGAAAAGGAAAAAAGGAGGAGTCTGATAAGTTCTTGATGTCCATCCTATGCCTTTCTATTTCTCTCTTCCCTAGATCCTCAAAGGTATCTATGATTTTACTGATTATTCCCTCCAGTGATGCAGACCTCAGTCCCTTTCTACCTGACCATCCTATGAAGCTCTTGTTCTCTTTATTCCATAAAGAAGACAAGACAACATAAGATCACTGTGGAGGGCCTCCCAAACTTCCTCTTGAATTCTATCATGAGGATGTGTCAGGCTCTTCTTGACAGCTTTCATTCTTACCCCATGAACAGTACATTATCTTTCCCAACCATAATGGGCAACCTTTGCCCTGTCCCATGAATATACTAGAATCAATGCTGGCTGAAAGGATCTTTTCCAATAGTGTTTCCCATCCCTATATCAAAATCATTTGAGTTGCCTTGTAAGATATAGCATCAGGCATCCTGTACAAGACCCTTTGATATAAATAAAAAGGAAGGGAGGACAGACTTTTAAAAATAAAGCATTCAGTTTCTCCATTCCTGTTCTGGGTAACCATGTGGAAACTTGGAAGGGGGAAAGAAAGCATTTGGTCCTGCTTCCAGTCATGTGTAACTCATCCCTAGGGACCTGCACAGAAAAATAATGAAATGTCCTGTTATTGATTGTAGAACTGGAAGAACTGAAAACTTGGTAGATATATAAAAGGGAACTACAAAAGGGAGCTGCCCACTCCTTCTCCCTCTCTTCTTTTCCAGTAGTGACTGTTTTGATCTGCAGTCTAAGAACTGGGTACTGGGAAGATTGACTGATGCCATTCACCCATTTCAGCTTTTATGTTGCTGCGAATATATGACAGCTAAAGCATAAGTTCTACTCAGGCAAGTCTGATCTTGGGTTGGGTAGTCACTGCTACATTTCTTTTTCTCAACAGGCAACCTAGTGTGAAACTTGAGATAGACATGACTGGGGGAGTCACAAGTTCAAGAGGATAGCCACTGATAGGAGGACTAACCAAAGATTTGTTGGTGTCCTCCCAAACTCTTTCTTAAACCCTGTTTTCACTCCATACTAACTAACTTGATGATCTTACCAGGTCCCATGGATTCAACTATCTGCTCTATGCAGATCCTCCATTTAGTTACCAAAGTAATTTTACCAAAGCATAGTTTTAATCTTGTCTCTCTCCTTCTCAATAATTCCAGTGGCTCTCAAAACACAAAATCCTCTGTTGGTGTTCAAAGTTGTTCAAATTTAATTAAATTTGACATTAAGCTAGAGTTAGTCAAAGAAAATGAAACTAGATTTTGGAGGGACTTGAATGTTAGTTAACATGTTCCAATAATTCAGTGTATCTGTGGTCTCACAGTTTGGGTATTCCATCCAACAATGCAAATCACAACCCATCCATGCCCATGCAAAACTTCTAGCCCTAAGATAATGAAGACATGAGTTGTCTGAGTCATATTTGTTTCTTACATGTAAATATAAGGAGACACTTCCCTTTCCTCCTTCACAGAGGTCAGATTTCATGTGTGTGGAACAGTGAATCAAATTTCAGGTTTTGTTTTTTTTCAATGTACTTTTAGGTTTGTTTGGATTTCTCCTTCTTTTTCATTTCCTTTAAAAAAAATTAAGGAGAGTTTAGGAAGGGCCAGAGAGGAATACAAGGGGAGAAGTAAGCAACTTAAAAACAAAAGATTGAAATAGTATCATTGGTGACTTCAAGGTTTATGAAGCACAGGTTTTGAATTAGGAAGAAGGTAGTTTGAATTCCAGGTCCTTTTATTACTTGTATACCCTCAAGCAATAATTTCTGTCTTTCTGTGAAAAGGGTATGGAGATTTGAGTACCAAGGTCCCTTTCATCTCCAAATTCATGATTCTAAGATTTTAGATTCTACCTATGTGACCTCAGACAAACCAATCTTTCTGGGTTTCAGTTTCTTCTTATAAAGTGAGATTAAATTAGATGAAGGATGTCAAACTCAAATAGAAACAGGGGGGGCATCAAATCATAAAAAGGATGGCTGTAAATGTGTATTGATTTAGAAAAAGATACATTAACATTATCTATGTTTAATTGTATTCTTATTTATTATGTTAAATATTTCCCAAATACATTTTAATATGGTCCTGGAGGCTGGGTTCCCTACCTCCATAGGTCATGTGTTTGACACATCTGATCTAGATGACACCCAAAGACCCTTTCAGATCTTATCGCTATGATCCTTTGATTTTCTTTATTTTTTATGCAATTTAAATTGCAGTGTAGGAGCTACTGTAACCACACAATCACTGAACATTTCCACCAGAAAGTGTTTCATTTTCAAAGTGACTAAATTCTGTTGGTTGACATAAATACTATGAAAAATATTTCATAGAATAATTATTCAGTTTCTGACTTTTTCCCATTCTGTTTTTCTATACTTCTCCCCATTATTCCTTCCAATTTCCCTACCATCATAACTTTTTTTAAAAAAGAATTTTTATTTCATTAAATATGTCCAAATTACATGTAAAAATTTTCAGCAATCATTTTTTAAAATTTTTCATTCTAAATTTTGTTTTTCTACTGTCCTTCCTCCTTGCTTGAGAAGGCAAGCAATTTGATATAGATTATACATTTGAAGTCATGCAAAGCATTTCAATATTAGTCTTATTATAAAGGATTTTTTGTTCTTTTTCATTTCTAAATGTGATTAAATAAAAATAAATAAATGAATAAAAATAAAGAAAAACAAAAGAAAGAAAAAATGTGTTTCAATCCACATTTAGATTTGATTGGTTCTCTATTTGGAGATGAATAGCATTTTTTCATCATGGTGGGTCCTTTGGAATTATCTTTGATCATTGTTTTGATCAAGTTGCTGAGACTTTAATAGTTGAGTGTCCTTACAATATTACTGTTGCTGTGTTTAATGTTTTCCTGGTTTTGTTCACATCACTTTTGATGAGTACACATAGGTTTTCACAGGTTTTTCTGAAAGCATCCTTCTCAATATTTCTTATAGTACACTAATATTCATAATCATAAACCACAATTTGTCCAGTCATTCCCCAATTTTAATTTCCAATTCCTTGCCACTACTAAAAGAGCTGCTGTAAATATTTTTGAATAAAATGATCCACCCTTATCTTGAATCTCTTTGGGACACAGACCTAGTAGTGTTATTGCTGGGTCAAAAGATTATGCATTGTTTTATTGTCCTTTGAACATAGCACCAAATTGCTCACCAGGATGGTTGACTCAGTTCACAACTGCACCAAAATTAGTGTCCCAATTTTCCTATATCCGCTCCTGCATTTGTCATTTTCCTTTTGTATTCTGTTAGCCAGGCTGATGGGTATGAGGTGTTCTCTTAGAGTTGTTTTAATTTGCATTTTTCTAATCAATAGTGATATAGAGCATGTTTTTTTTGTAATTATTTATAACTTTGATTTCTTCTGAAAACTGACCATATCCTTTGACTGTCAATAGGGGAATGTCTCTTATTTTTAATAATTTGTAATTTATAAACTTGGCTCAGTTTCCTATATATTTGAGAAATGAAGCTTTTATCAGAGAAACTTGTAAAATATTATTCCTGAGTTTTTGTTTTTTCTTCAAATTTTGTGCATAGCAGTTTTGCTTATGCAAAATCTTTATAATTTTATGTAATCAAAGTTATCTATTTCATTTTCCATAATCCTCTCTATCTCTTGTTTGATCATAAACTATTCCCTTATCCATAGCTCTGACAGACACATTTTCCCATGCTTATCTAATTTACTTATGATATCATTCTTTATACCTTTGACTTTACCTTGTTATTGGGTATGAGATATTGGTATTAAGGTATTTCTGCCAAATAACTTTTCAGTTTTTCTGGCAATTTTTATCATAGGTTAAATTCTTACCTGAATAACTTGGATCTTTAGGTTTATAAAACACTTGATCACTATAATAATTTACTACTGAGTTATGTACCTTAGGACAGCTAAATGGTATTATAGTTAGAGCACCAGACCTGGAATCAGAAATATCTGAGTTCTAATCTAGCTTCAGAAACTTTCTAGCTAAGTGATCAGGAACAAGTTACTTAACTCCTATTTAACCTCAGTTCTTCCTCTTTAAATTTGGGGACACACTAGAGAAGAAAGTGGAAAATTTCTCAAGTATTTTTATTTAGGTATTTTTTTTTGCAAGACAATGGGGTTAAGTGACTTGCCCAAGGTCACATGTCTAGGCAATTATTAAATGTCTGAGGTCAGATTTGAACTCAGGTCTTCTTGACTTCAGGGTTGGTGCTCCAGTATTTGCACCAAGAAAATTCATGAACTTTGGAGTGTTGAGGGGAAAGGTCATGGAGTCAGAAACAACTGAATTACTAAAGAATAATTGTGTATGTAATCTATTCCACTGATCCACCACTCTATTTCTTAGTCAGGGCCTGATTTTTTTGATTATTACCTTTTTGTAATAATATTTGAAATCTGGAATTATTAGCTGTATTCTTTATACAATTTTTATTGATTGCCTTGATATTCTTAAACTTTGTTCTTCCAGATAAATTATTAATAATTTAATTTATAAAAATAATTCTTGGGGCGGCTAAGTGGCGTAGTGGATAGAGCACCGGCCCTGGAGTCAGGAGTACCTGGGTTCAAATCCGGTCTCAGACACTTAATAATTACCTAGCTGTGTGGCCTTGGGCAAGCCACTTAACCCCGTTTGCCTTGCAAAAAAAAACAATAATTCTTTGGTGGTTTAATTGGAATTGGACTGAATAAGTAAATTAAAATGGGTAGAATTGTCATTTTTATTATATTGGCTCAGCCTACCCATGAGCAAATAGCATTTCACCAATTATTTAGATTTGTCTTTATGTCTGTGAAAAATATATTGTAATTGTGTTCATATAACCCATGGGTTTATCTTGGCAATTTTATGGGCTTATTTCATATTTTTAAACTTTACTAAAGTTGTCAACCATTTCAACCAGTTTTATAATTGATTCTTTAGGATTCTCTTAATATACTATCATTTCTGTATCATTGCAGAGAGTGAGTTTTGCTTCCTAACTAGCTATTTTTATTCCTTCGCTTTCTTTTTCTTGTCTTATTGCTATAGCTAGTAATTCTAGTGCAATATTGAATAATAATGGTAACTGATCTTACTGGGGAGGCTTCAAATTTATCCCCATTATAGATAAGACTTGCCCTTGGTTTTAGAAAGATATTCCTTATCATATCACTTTAAGAAAGACTTCATTGATTCCTATGTTTTCTAGTGTATTTAATAGGAATAGGTATTGTATGTTATCAAATACTTTTTTTGCATGTATTGAGATAATCATATGATTTTTGATATTTTGTTGTTGTTGTTGATATGGTCAAACATGCTGATTGTTTTTCTTATATTGAAAAAATATTGAATTTCCTGCATAAATCCCACCTGGTCACAGTATATAATCTTTGTAAATTTTTTTTTTAGTTTTTGCAAGGCAAACGGGGTTAAGTGACTTGCCCAAGGCCACACAGCTAGGTAATTATTAAGTGTCTGAGGTTGGATTTGAACTCAGGTACTCCTGACTCCAGGGCTGGTGCTCTATCCACTGCGCCACCTAGCCACCCCAATCTTTGTAATTTATTGCTGTAATTATTTTCATGATTAATTGTTATTGTTATTGATTGTTTCAGTCTTGTATGACTCTCTACTACCTCATTTAGGGTTTTCTTGGCAATGATACTGGAGTTGTTTGCTATTTCCTTCTTTAGCTCATTTTCAGAGGAATGGAGGTATATAGGGTTAAGTGATTTATCCAGGTTGAATAGGACTTTAACTAAGTGAAACTTCTCTCATAGTTTCAATGAGTCTTCCTTTTTCCTCAAAGCCTTGTCAGGAGGAGTTGCAAAGTTTCCACTTCTTCAAGGTCAGGTGGTAACAAAGGTTATACAGCACTATGCTGATTGGAAGGATACAGAATTATCTCTCTCTCTCTCTCTCTCTCTCTCTAGGGTAACACTGAATCTGAATAATTCTGCAAATAGAGCTTGAAAATGCTTTGCACTGATTGGCTAGATACTTGCAGAAAGATTGTGAGCCCAGCTATCTAGCAAATAGTTAGTGGGTCAGGGTGGTGGGACTTCTTGAGGGATAAAAGAGGCTTGCACACTTCAGTACTTTGCATTCCTCCTAGAGCTGTCATTTGCATTAAGGCAGTTGTGTCCTTTTCTCAAGAAAAGCAAATAAACTCCTTTTTGTTCTCCAGTCAATGTCTTCTGACTATTCCATTGAAGGAGAACCTGTGCTGTAACACATAGTTCTGATACCACACAAGGGTAACTCAGTTAATAAGTGTCTAAAACCAGATCTGAATAATTATTATTATTATTATTATTATTATTATTATTATTACTAGTGCTGCTGCCTGACTTAAAGTCAGAGAAACCAAGTTCATCTTCTTCATCTGTAAGATAAGAGGAATGGACTAAATGGTCCCAAAGATTCCTTCTGGCTCTTAAGAACCTATTACTTGGAACGGTTAGGTGGCACAGTGGATAAAGCACTGGCCCTGGAGTCAGGAGTACCTGGGTTCAAATCCGGTCTCAGACACTTAATAATTACCTAGCTGTGTGGCCTTGGGCAAGCCACTTAGCCCCATTGCCTTGCAAAAACCTAAAAAAAAAAAAGAACCTATTACTATTCTCTAGGCAATAGAGATGCAAACATAAAAGAAGCTATAAACAATCAGCATCTAATAAGATAACTTTAAGTTGTTACTATTCCAGAGGTATTATTGATCAGATCATTTGTTGTAAGGAATAGCTTTCTAAAATCAAGAACAAGTCTTATCTGGAATGATAAACTTAAAGCCTTCCTTAATGAATGTTGATGAGTATAGCAATGAACTCACATAAATCATCAGCATTTCTATAGACTAACAACAAAACCCTGCATCTGGAGATAGAAAGAGAAATTCCATTTAAATCATGGGAAATAATATAAACTGTTTGGGAGTCTTTGTTCACTAACTTTTTCTGGGAACACACTGCTACTAAGTATCTAAGGCTGTATTTGCCCTTAGGTCTTCCTGGGACACCTAGTCACTTTTAAATGGGCAACTAGATGGGGCAGTGAATGGAGCACTGGCCTTGGAATGAGGAGTAAGGGAGGTCAAATTCAACCTCAGAGATTTGACACTTACTAACTGTGTGACCTTGGGCAAGTCACTTAACATCCAGGGCCATATCCAGTAGTCCTGATTCATACCCAGATGGCTCTGGAGGAGAAAGTAAGGCTGGTGACTTAACACAGCTCCCTCCCCCCCTCACATCCAAAGCATGTGCTTGTCATGGCATCACCTCCCTGATGTCACGCTCTTCTTTGAGAACAAAGGGCAAACATCATCATCATCATCATTTATAAAATATATGGACTTGGGGAAAATTGTTTCATATTGGACTGGCTGTTTTGCCTCTTTTCTGTCTTCATTTCAAAAAATGATAAGAATGATTTACAATGCTGGAGGTAAGGGTGGGAAGTAGAGAACTGTATGAGAGAGCCTTGCAAGGTGGGGAGGGGAAATAGAATTTACCAAGATTTTATCCTGGAGTCAGCTGAGAAGGCCCTGTTGCTCTCTACCCTAGGGCTTCAGGTCAATTCTCAGAGGTTCTGACTTATCCTAACACATTTAGAGCAAAGGAAAGCTGAAGCCCAGAAAGGTGAAGTGATTTGCCAAAGATTACAAAGAAAGGTAAACTTCAGAGGTGGGATTTGAACAAATATCCTTTGACTTTAAATTCAGCCCTCTTCCCATATTGCCTTTAATTCTGAAGATTAGTTAATGAGCTAACTTTAGATTCCCTGAAATTAGATAAAGAATAACTAACAAAATTACTCCTCTGCTCA
This sequence comes from Macrotis lagotis, assembly GCF_037893015.1. Lineage (NCBI taxonomy): Eukaryota > Metazoa > Chordata > Mammalia > Peramelemorphia > Peramelidae > Macrotis > Macrotis lagotis. The sequence continues at coordinate 73,665,870 of NC_133659.1, forward strand.
AATTTTGCTTTTTTTATTTTTTATTGAAAATTGAATTAGAACCTTATCTAGAACACTTATCAAACTTAGTGTTAATCTCTCATTTAGAAATTTTATTTTTATTAAAGCACCTAGGTTCCAGCCAGTCTCAGCTTTTATCTTACACAATACCAAAGTTTTACATAACTTCATGAGTAGGTTAAGAAAAAGCAATGAAAATATAATAGCAAGAAAATATGCCCTATTATCTTCCCATAAAAGTGGTGAGGAATCAGACTTCATACTTTAACTAGGGCCAGAGGTTTCCAAACTAATGTTTAGGGCGTAGTTTAAAGTAAGTAAAGTTTGTCACCCACCCCCTCTTTATTCATTTTTCTGTGATCGTGAACCCTGACTGTCTGGTGTCCACATGCTGTCTCCTGATTTCCTTAAGTCCATTCACTCTGACTCCTCCTTAAAGCCCATTACTGCTAGGCCATGCCTAGGCTTAAAAATGACCACTCTTTGCACTACCTCCACCTACTATTACAACCCAGCTTTCCTTCCTTTAGTATTAAGATCTCATCTGCAACTTAGGTTGAGTTATGAATGAAAGAAATTAGTTAAACCCAATTAACTCTTATTGTTGAAATTTCTACTGTATAATAAAATGAGATGACTAACAGGTGGTAGGTAGGGAGAAATTTGGGGACTTAAAGGTCCCAGGAAGTATACTTCCTATGAAAGGCACGTCTATGAGAGTTTGCACTCAAATGGAAATCCTTTTCAAGTTTCTAACCTTTCAATTGGAGAGGATATCATTTCCACATCTGAAAATTTAATTTTAATTCAGAATATGAATTTGGAGAGCAAGAAATGCTATAGAAAGTATCCGTTCCCAAGGTAATTAAGCAATTATCTAGTAAGTGGAAACAGACCAGGTGAGTCAGAAGGTATGGCTTTGAATCTGGGTTCTCCCATTTCATCACTATGCCACACCTTGGAAGTCAGTCCGACTTCCCAAGTCCTAATTTCTATATTTAAGGAGGGAATTAGACTAGATAACTTGTAAAGACATTCCTCTACCCCCTGTTCTAAAAACCTTTGATCTTATTGTAAAATACAGATGTGTCAATGTTAGTTAAGTATGTCTACATAAGTAAATATAGCTCATGAGAGGAATTGATATCTCTGGAATCTAGCCCATTTCACTCCATAGGAGGCAGATGTGTTTGCATTAAAGGGAACAAGAGAAGGGCCATAAAGTTGACCCTCAGCCTTAGAGATGCTGAACAAGCAATATATCTATCTGTTTCATTAAATAGTTTTAGTTAAGGGGCACATTTTTAGATTCAGAACAAAAAACTAATGCAGGCTTACTAGCCCTTAGTTCCCAACATCTGTCTTGATTCCTTCCCATCAAGTGCGACACAAAAGACAATAGCAAATAATGAATAATTAGTAAACCCATTTATCCAAACAAAACAAAAGCAGAAATTGTAGTTCTACAAATTAGAGAATAAAAGAAAATACTAAGAGAGAATAAATTCTTTAGATGAGCAAGTTGAGAGTTCAAAGCTCAACCAAAAGAGAGTTCAAGACCTAATCTAAGTGGAAATTCCCCTAAATTTCTGTTAATAGAAGCGTAAAATTGGATTATATTGAGGAGATGGCTTTTTCTACATGTTTAGATATTCTAAAATCTTTTTCTCCCTATTTGTATGGAGTTTAGTCCCAAAGAGCATATGGCACTGTATGTGATTTTTGTCAAACAATGAATCTCAATCCTCCCCTTCCTCAGGCACATAATGTCACATGTTTCCCAATCTGGAATCACATAAACAGCATACTTATTTGGAAACCAGAGCTACATTTTACTTACAAGATAAAGGAAAGTTTAACAACTTGAAGCAGATTCTTGATAATCATGAAATTTTTCTAAATTGTATTATCTCTACCAAAGGTACAACAGGTAAAGCAGATACCAACACTAATAGAGAATCTTAAATTAGAGACAATTTTAATTCTAGAGATGATTTCAACCCCAAAACTATAAAAACTTTAAAAACATAGGGTTGAAATAAAATGACAAAAAATATAGTTAGACATTTTTAATTTTTATTCTTTAAGATCTTACTTCTAAACCTTAGGGTGGAGGCCATTTTGGTAATGACCAAGTGGGAAAGAGCTGATTTTTATACAGAAACAGAGAACAGGGAAAATCATTAATCTCCTTTGAGACCTAACCATGAAAATTGCACAATATCTCTGCTCCCAAAAGACTATCATCCTTGTACAATACTATCAGATCTCTTGTTTTCTCTTCCTGGCTGCAAAAGCCTCCTAGTACCTGATCATTGTCCTCCAGAGTCTTTAATTAACATAGGGAGAGATATTCAGGAATCTTAATTTCTTACTTACTGGTATGTGACTCTAAAGAAATCAATCTTTTACCAAGATATATAGTTTTGAGAAATTATAATGCTTTGAGTAGGGAAATAAGACCCATAGAGGAGAAAACTCTTCTATAGTACACAGCTAGTTACTGCCTGTTTTAAGTGTGACATTTTCTTTTTTTGTTTTGTTTTTCAAAAATATTTTCTTGATCTTTTCCCCCCTATTGCTAGCATATTGTATATAGCATCAGAATTTGGGGATATATTATTTTTTAAAAAATATTTTATTTGTTTTTTTCCAACTACATACAATGGTAGTTTTTACCAATCTTATTTTTAAAAAGGTTTTTAACAATTTTTCTTCCTCCCTCCCTTCCCTCCCTCCTCCCCATGATAGAAAGCAATCTGATATAAGCTTATTTGTAACCATGCTAAACATAGATCACTATTGAACATGTTGTGAGAGAAGAATCAGATCCAAATAGAAGAAAGAAAACATTAGAGGGGAAAAAAAGAGATACTACAAAAGACAATTTTTAAAAATTAAAGATAATAGGCTTTGGTCTTCATTCAAACTCCACAGTTCCTTCTCTTGATATGGATGATACTTTCCATCAGAAGTTTTTTAAAGTTGTCTTTAATTATTGTGCTGCTGAAATGAAAAAGTCCTTCAGGGTTGATCATCACCCAGTGTTATTAGTGTGTATAATACTGTTCTGGTTCTGCACATTTCACTCAACATCAATTCATGCAAGTCTTCCCCGGCTTTTCTGTAATCTTGTCCCTCATGATTTCTTATTGAACAATAGTGCTCCATCACATACATATAATCACAATTTGTTCAGTCATTCCCCAATTGATGGGCATCCCCTCAATTTCTAATTCTTTGCCACGTCAAAAAAAGCTGCTATGAATATTTTTGTACATGTGGGATTTTTATCCTTTTTCATGATCTCTTCAGGATACAAACCCAGTAGCGGTATTACTAGATCAAAGGTTATTCACATTTTTATTGTCCTTTGGGCAGAATTCCTAATTGTGCTCCAAAAAGGTTGTATCAGTTCACAACCCCACCAACAATGTGTTAGTTAAGTATGACATTTTCTGATGTTTCTGTAGAGGGAAAAAATTATCTTGGTCAGGATTGAAGAAAGTCAAGGATGTGATCTTTCATTAGAGTTTTGATTATGTCTTCGTTGAGGTGAGGAGTACTCTTTATCTGGTACTCTAAAGATTAGTAGTAACATACATTTCTTTGCTTTCTTTCATTCTTTAGGACTTTATCACATCTACTTACAACTTTTGGGAAGTAGATAGCATAGAAGGACCAAGAATAGGTAAGTAGAATGAAGACAAAGACCTTTTTCCCCCTGAGTTTGCTTGTGTCTCTCCCTTTTCCTTCCCAGTCATCTATATAGGTGAAAGAAGAGTGATGATGATGAGGATGAGGAGGAGGAGGAGGAGGAGGAGGATGACAATAATGAGTTTCTTGCAAATGAATTGAATTTGAGTGAGAGGGAAAATGAAGGGTAAAAATTTGGAAAGAGGTTGTTGTTTGTCCTTTGTTCTTGAAGAGGACCATGACCTCAGGGAGGTGATGCTATGATATTCAAATTAATTGTCTTTCACTTTGGTGGCCAGATATGACTGGGAACTCCAGAACTATTAAGTAATTATTAGATAAATAACCCTAATTATTTATTTTCTAGCCAAAGAGCAGGCAAACTATAGTCAAAGGACCAAACTTGGTCTCCTGTTTATTTTTGTAGGGCCAGGTCTACAAGCTGAGAAGGGGTTTTATATTTTTATCTTTTTATAAATAATAAAACTTTATTTAAAATATAAAAAACCATTCTTAGCTCATAGGGCTCCTTAAAAAAAGGGCAATAAGTTGGAACATAATTTAACAATTCCTGATCCAGCCTTCAGAGAGTAAAACTAGGAAATATAAGATGAGATCTTTGACAGAGGGACAACCTCCTGTATCAGGAAGAATTAATTGAACATATTACACCTATGGGGGAAGCTAGGTGGTAGAGTGGATAGAGCACTGGTCCAGGGGTCAGGATGACTTAAATTCAAATGTGGCCTCTAACGCTTCTTTCTTAGCTGTGTGATCTTGGGCAAGTCACTTAACCCCATTTTCTTAAAAAAAAAAAAAGAAAAGAAATTATTGGCCCTGGCTAGCTGGGAGGACCCTGCAATATGTACATGTCTGGCACTGAGATGCTTTTTCAGGAGGCTACTAGCAAGGATTCTAAAAAGAAACTAGACAGCTGAACCGAAATAGAAGCTTTCTACTGATCTCAGGTGAGAATTTCTTCCTGCCTTTTCAAAAAATGTTTTAATGAGAAAAGGCCTGTGGGTTTTTAAAAGAAGAAGAAATAAACTGTTAAGTAAGAGATAGTCAAAGATTACAGCTGAGACACAAGTGGAGGTGGTGAGCAGAGAGTAATACAATGACAACTCTAAGCAATATCTGAGCATTGGCAAGATCTGTCAGAACTGTGGCAGAGGCAACAACAGAAATCAAGCAGGCTTGCTAGGAGCAGCCCTAGAAGTCATCAGATTCTGAAGCATTGGAGATATCAGTTGCTCCTACATGATTTTATATAGTTTCTCATGTGTGCTCCAGTTCAAGTGTCCACTCTCTATGTGTTCACTTTTCCCACTGTTATGTATATTTGTGACTGTATGTACGCCAGGTGTTTGGATGGGAAATGATCTGTTGCAATTTTTCTTACTATGGCATTTCACCATCATATGGGGAGCTGGCTAGGACTGTACAACAAGGGCCCAAACCTTAGTTCATGCACAATATGCTCTGTCTGGTATGAACCCACAGAACCCACAGTGAACTGCTTCTAGAAATGCTTGATATGATGGATAGATCCTCCCTTAGAACATTCCATACTGCTACTGGATGAAAAACCTTTTAATTAGCTACTGAGTAGCATACCAAAAAAAAAAAAAACGGTTCTCTTACTTGGTAGATTTTGAAGGAGAAAGCACTATTGTAAGTTTTTGGGTGGGGAGAAGAGCTAATAATTGCCTTATGCTCCAACCCTTGGCTGACATATAGATATGAACTATAGGAGTCTCTTTTTCTTCAGTCATTATTGGTTTATTTTTCTGGTCTTAAATGAATAGGTATTAGAAATAAAACAGAACAGATTATGATACTATGAGGTTTATTAGAAGAACTACCAAAGGCCCAGCAGCTGGAGGTCATAATGGAGTCTGCTGTAGCCACAGCATCCAGGGCACCTGAAGGTCCAGCTCTAAGGCAAGACTAGCTAAATTCAGTCCAGGAATGAATCGCCTAGGCAACCAAGACACCATGACTTGTGAGCAAACATTCATTAGCCATTATTAAATCTAGGAGTGAACATGATAGATGGACTGTGAAATAGAAAATATATCCACACACTCTGACTTCAGAAGGGTCCCTGCATCACATCATGCATTTCTGGGAGCAGGCCTACCAACCCTCCACATAAGTTAATATGGTGCAGAGAATATTGGATATGTTATAAGGACTGGAGCCCAATTGTTCAGAATCCCATTACAATGAAATGTCTTTACTTTTAATGAAGTAACCATGAATATGCCTCCCCATTCCTTATTCCTATCTTATTCAATTTTCTAATTCTGTTCTCTGAATACTTAGTATTACTGAAACTGGATAAAAATGAAGTCATTCAAAGGTTTAGGTAGAACATGAAAGAATTCATGTGAAAAAATCAACTCTAGCCCAGAAGAAATTTTAGGGACAGAAAAGGTCTATTTAAGTACTGTTATGGTTAGCATAAACTAAGAGAAAGAAATAGTAAAGACATTTGGAAGACCCTGATTATCTAAGGAGGATAAGCAGCAACAGCAGCTGTATCACCTACATAAGCCCCCAGGAGAAGATGAATGAAAGAAAAGGTATAGTAGTATGAAAAGTTACCTGGGGGATCATATTTTCCAAGTGTAGGCTAATTTCACCAGAAGATAAATAACTCAGTTGAGTAGAGAGTGAACTTTTAAGGGGTAAATAGGGAAATGTATAGATATAAATAGGTGGGAGGGCAGATTCGCTCAGAGAGCAGAGATGAGGTAATGAGGGGGTATGTTGATGAAGGGAGGTAGCTCAAAGACTTAATCCTTTTTGGCTAGGACGGGGACCCATTGTTTTATTGCTAGAGGCTTGTCCTTGCCAGAGAAGGCAAGGTTCTTTACTAAAAGTTCATTGACCTCTTCTCAATAAGTTGAACAATGGGATGAAGGTAGGGAAATATATTGCCTTCAGCAATATTTTTTTTTTGCCAGGCAAGGGATTAAGTGACTTGCTCAAGGTCACATAGATAGGCAATTATTAAGTGTCTGAGGCTGGATTTGAACTCAGGGCCTCCTGACTCCAGGGCCAATGCTCTATCCATTGTACCACCTAGCTGCCCCCACCTTCAGCAGTTAAGTGTAAGATACTTGGTCAGTGCAGAAGGAACAAATTAAGTATAAAACATATTTGCTGTCCAATATTTCCTCAACTTCATTACTTGAGAAAACCACAAATTACATTCCAGAATTATAGAATTTGAGAACTGGAAGGGACCCCTGTAGCCATCTCCCCAACTTATACACAAAAGAAATGCATATTTTAACTAGCCTGATTAGGACCTCTCCATCCTCCACCTGCAGATCTTTAAAGATTGGGTATCCAGTTTTACATAACTCTAAATGATGGGAAGTTTTTACAAACTCCAAATGAGCACACCTCAACTTTTATGGACAGCAACCCTCAGCTGGATTCACACCAGACAGACTTTTTGCAACTTCCCTCTCACTGCTCCTAAGTCTGGTCTCTGGAACCAAACAAAACAAAGATAATCTCTCTTTCACAACTAAAGGTAGTTGTTGTGCCTTCTCCTCATCCCCTAAGTGAAACATAATATTTAGTTAGCACTTGGCACTGAGTGAAGTGCTTAATGAAGTTTTTCCCATTTGCTCCTTACAACCACCCATGGAGGAAGGTAAAGTATTTCCATTTTGTATATTCTTTCATTTTGAAGAAGCCCAGGCACACAGAGTTTAAGTGATTTGCTCAGGGTTATGAATCTAGTAAGTGAACTCCTGTGTTTTATCCATGGAGTCACCTCCCAAACCTTTTCCTTCAACAGATTCTTACAAATTTTTACATTCAAAGGTCCTTAAATTATCAGTGGTTGGGGGTAAAAAAAAAAACTCAAGGCAGGATCCCTCTGGCTTAATTTCCTTTTTGTGTGAAAAGGTATATTTCCCACCTACTTATTTCCTGAGTCTGGCTATGAAGTGGTATGGTTATTGCATGGTTACTGCACGGTTAGTTGTCAGCTCTGACTCTTACTGAAATTAAACAGATGTTTAGTGTTTTATCCTGCTGCATTAATTCATCGAACACAATTTTGATGTTGTTTAATCATGTCCCAGATTTTTCCCCTTTATAGTAAATCCCCACAATAAAAGGAGGTAGCCCTTATACTGTTCCCCTACATACTGAAAAGACCGGATTGTGGAACTTCTACAAGATGTTAGATAAACTGATTAAATTACCAAATTAGCTCAAACTTTGTTGGGAATTTCATTCTGTTTCCCTGCATTGCTATTTTTTCCCCCAGGACTTCTTGGATCTCCTGACCTTTTTTTCTTACAAGCCACCATCTGAACCCAGGAGGCAGAGTTTAATCTTTCTCATGAGGTTTATTTCCCCCAGATTACATGTTTTACATCTCTATCTAATGACATAAGTGGTATATGATCCTGTACCTGAATCTAGGAGCCAGTAGTGCCTTTTGGATGCTATATCATTCAGTTTTTGGATATACATTTGACTCCCCCTCAAATGGGACCTGCTAGGAAGGGACAGCTCTACAACCTCTTTTCAGCTGGAAGTAATTTCAGAAGATACCTGAATCCTACTCCCAAATGAATTTGATCCTAAATTGTTTGAGTAGGGAATGAAGTAGGGGAAATATTGGCAAGAAAAATGTTTTTTAATTAAACTATTCCCTCTGTACTGATCATGTATCTTACATTAATATTGACTCCTCCCCCCTCCCCCATCCCATCTCGTTGTCCAAGCTGTGAGATGAGGTCAATGAACTTCTGGTAATTCTGACAAAAGTTTCTGGTACAGCCCTGCCCTCCAGGCACAAAACAAACCTCTATCAATAAAACAATGAATCCTGCCTTCATGCAAAAACTATTAAATGTTGTGCAAACAAAATGTACAGGTAAATATCAGTGAAGGATGAATGGTGAACCCCTGGATGATGGTTTTAGCATGATAGAGCTTGAATAAAGGAGGTAGGTACCAAAATGATAGCAATTAGGGAAGAGGATTGCTAACCTCTTAAAAAGTCAACTTTTGCCTATGTCATAAATTTGGCTGGGACTTAATCTAGTCAGAAACAGGACCAGAAAGTAAAAGTGTCAAATAGGAAAAATCAGATCAGATTTAAGGGAAACATCCTAACAATTATCTGTAGATATCAAAATGGTTTACCTTGGGAGCTAGTGAATTCCTCCTCACTGGAGGTCTTCAAAGATTGGGAATATTAAGGAGGGGATTTTTCCATTTCTGTATGAGTTGAATACCAACTAGCCAACTTTTTTTTTAGTTTTTTTTTTTTTTTGCAAGGCAAATGGGGTTAAGTGGCTTGCCCAAGGCTGCACAGCTAGGTAATTATTAAGTGTCTGAGACCGGATTTGAACCCAGATACTCCTGACTCCAGGGCGGGTGCTTTATCTACTACGCTACCTAGCTGCCCCCAACTAGCCAGCTCTAAACCATGCCACTTGCACTGTCTGGCTGATGCCAGGGAAAATGTAGTCAACTAGATATTTGGGCAGAACATAAAAGAATTCATGTAAGAGACAAATTCTGACCCAGAAGAAAATTTAGGGACAAAAAAAGATTTAGGTATTGCTGTGATTAACAGAAACTGAGAGAGAGTAAGCAGTAAAAAATAGGTATGGAAGCATGAGAGGTTATTTTGGGGATCATGCTCCCCCAGAGTGGGTTGGCCTCCCAAAGGAAGGCAAGCAACTCAAATGAGAAGTGAAAAGGGGCAGGAAAATGAGGTCATTTAGGTATATGTTGATGGTGGGGGCAGTAAGAGAGCAGAAATGAAACAATTAGGGATATGTAGATGGGGGGGTAGGTCAAACTGTTCTCTAGTTTGTGGCATATCAGTTTGGACCCCCTACATTATAAATTCTTCAAGGTCAAAGCATGCCTTCAGCTTCTTTCTTTATCCCTAAATGGCTTGATTGAGTAGAGCGCACACATTAGGCAATGCTATGTTGAAATTTTATACTTAAAAATTAATCAGTTAACATAACAATTTAGAACAATCATAGTCTCTTTTTGTATTTGGATTCAGAGTGCCTTTGTTTGAAAACTGATTCTGCTACTCCATACCTTGTGTTACCATAAAGAAGTCATTCAAATTCCTTAATTATCTGCAAGAGGTTGTATTAAGTGATCTCTATGATTTCATCTTTAGAGATTTCATCTGAATCTACTAAAGTAGAGGTCAGAAAGGGAAAGAAATAAGAATTTATGGAGGGTCTGTTCTGTTGCAGGCATTGTGTTAAAATACTTTACAAATATTATCTCATTTGATAACAAGAAATTAAATGTGAGAAAGGTAAGAAATCACTGACTACAAAATGAACTCTCCAAACCAAACTCTACTCTGAAGTTAAGTCTAATTTCAATGAAGGGGAAAAAAAACCCTTTCCCTTATAAGCTGTTTTTTTACAAAATCATGACTTCTGAGGTATGGGGATAATTGCTATCTGAACAGAAGAGTGCCTAGTGATGGCCAGGACAAGACTCCTCCCAGCCTTATCTTCCATGCCCTTAAATGGGCCTGGGGAAAGGAGAGGCTGAGAAGGATGTGTGCCTTCCTCTGTCATGACTATGAAAGGAGGACAGGCATCATCTGTTCCAACACATCCAGTATATACAAACAAAAGGCTTACCCCACTACCTTCTTTGAGTTTGTGCAAGTCTGTCTTTTGACCTGGAAATCAAGGAACCTGTTTTGTTGTTTCATGCTAACATTGCATCAGTTTAAAATTAAGTAAAGGATGAATGAATTGTATTTTCAGGTAACAACTGGCTGGTGAAATGAATTATTGCTTAATACTGTTTTTTGATATATACTTATTGGGCACCCACATTATGTTAAGTAGTTTCAGTTCAATTCCTAATCTTTGGCTGATCATTTAGTTTTCCCTTAAAAATATTCAGTGAAGGGGAATCCCCTATCTCTGTGGCAGTACATTTCACTTTGAAGAAGTTCTAATTATTCAGAAGTTTTCCATTATCTTTAAATGAAATCTGTTTCATTCTTTGCAACTATAATTTTTCAAGTTCTTCCCTCTGTGGCAAAAAAAAAATTAATCTAATTCTCTCTCTCTCTCTCTCTCTCTCTCTCTCTCTCTCTCTCTCTCCTGTCTCTTTTAAATTTTTTTAATTTTCATCTTCATTTTTAAAAATTCTGAACTGAACACCAATTTGTATCTCTCTCTATATATATTATAGAAGAAATGATTGTACATGAAACTATGACTCTCTTTTATGCAGAAGTCTCTTCTGGTGTAGATTTATGTTGATCCAGGGAAGGGAAAAGATGGGAATTCATTCATAAAACATAACAAATCCAAGTAGGATTTTTTGAAAGATATTCTTTGCAGCCAACTTAGGTCACAGGAAGGTGGGAGACCGGGCTGCTACAGATCTAAAAATCTGAAGCTAATGAAACTAGAAAAGAGAAAGGGGAGGCATGTGGAGTCTCAAATTATGGTTTCTTAACTTTCCCCATTTAGTCAGCAAAGATCTTATCTTATGTGTCATGGTCAGTTGGTTTTTTTTTTGGTTGTTTTTTCTTTTTCCTGGGCGATGAGTATGGAAACAGGATGTTTCCTCTGCTTCTAGCTGTTCTGGACATGGAAATTTGTTGAGGGGTAAAGGAGGAAGAAAGAGAAGGTGGGAGAGTGTCTGACAGCCTATGACTAGCTTTAAACTGGTTTTCATAGAGATAAGAACCTTTTCTTCATGGTCTTGGTTAGATACTGGAAACAATCCAGAGTCCAGAAGCTCATCCTGGAATATGGTAGTAAATGTTTTATAACTGGCTCACTGAAAAAAAAAATTAAGCATGTCATTATGTGTGTATCTATGCATATTGTTAACATATGAATAGACATAGATGTGCATGCATATGTATATAAATCCATATATAGGATACACTTTTACCATTAATCTACAATATTCACATCTTCTCCATCATTTTCTTAAGTCTAGTCAATCAATGAAACTATAAATCAAGCCCTGATTTATAGTATTTGATGATTTTCAAGATGTAAATGCTCACATTGAACTCAGCTTTACCAAGTAAGTTTCAATTGGCTCTAGTCTGTCACTGAGTTGCAGTCTTGAATAAGTTGTTATGGTCTCATGGCAAAACAAAGAAAATAAGTGCCATAATTTGTTTGTGGTCCAAATTTCTGATTTAGCACAACACTTCTGAATCAATCTCCAGACTCTGTAGCATATATTAGGTATAATAAACAGGTTAATAGTCATTCGAGGAATTTAGTTCAATATTTCATACAATGAGGTCTCATAATTTATTGCCAGTAGACAATTGATAAGAGATAAAATAGACCTAATGTATTACTCCAAATTTTTATATCATATGATTAGGTAGGGAAGTAATAAGAAATAAGTAGGAATAAGTTGACATAACTTTTATTTTTTCACTTGTAAGTTTCTTAATACTCACATATTTCTAAAACCTCTATATGAGAAATATATACATATATACATATATACAGAGGGAGAGAGCAAATAAATACAAGGTAATTGTGAATGGGGAGGCCTTTACAGCCGAGGAATCAGGAAAAGTCTCATGTAATGAGGTGTTATTTGAATTGAGCTTCATTTGAAGGAAGTTTAGGTTCTAAAAACCCAAATAAAGGAGAGAGCACATTCCACAGGGAAAGATGGCATTCCAGGCATTAGTGAATAGAGACAAGGAGAAAACAGTGTTGTTTATGAGGGACAGAAAGTCATCTTTGTCTGATTTTAGTGTAGGTCAAAGAAAATAATGTATAATAACCTGCAAAGGAGTAGGCTTAAGTCAAATCTTGAAGGTCTGCCAATCAAAAATAACCAGTCAATAGTTTCTAAACTTGCCCTTTAAGAATATTATCCTGTATGATTTCTCTCTCATCACACTCAATTTGAATCAAGGTACAACATGGAAACAAAGTAAAGACTGACAGATTGCTTTCCATGGAGGGGGGGGGGTAGTAAGATGGGGGGAAAATTGTAAAACTCAAATAATATCTTTAATAAAAATTAATTAAAAAAAGAATATTATCCTGGGCAGCTGTATGGAAGAAGGATTGGAGATTTGGGAAAGGAATATGAATTAGAAGATTAAGCTAAATTAGATTAAGCATTTATTATGTTCCAGGTACTGTTTGCTAAATTAGGAGGCTCAGTGGGTAGAGAGGTGGACCTAGAGTCAGAAAACCTGACTTCGAATCTATCCTCAAGCTCACTAGCTGTATGATCCTGGGCAAATTACTTAATTTCTCTTTGCCATTATCCACTGGAGAAGGAAATGATACACTACTCCAGTATTCTTGCCAAGAAAATCCCATGGAAATTATTTGTGTGCTGTGGTCCATAGGTCACTGAAGAGTTGGACACAACTGAACTGCTGAAGAATAATTGTGCAAAAGACAAACAAAAAAAGAAAGTCCTGACCTCAAGGAACTTACTCTTATAGAGCTTTTCTGATGGGGGAAGGCAACAGAACAGGATCAGAAAAAGGAAGTAGGGATGAAACATTCAAGTAGTTAGGATAATCAAAACAAAGGGAAGTTATTGCAGTAATTTGGGTAAAGGTGATGGGAGCCTGAACTAGGCTAGTGGCTGTGTTACTTGAGAGAAAGGACCCAAGGTATGAGAGATTGTGAAAGTGGAATCAGAAAGATCTTAAACTCTTCATAAACCGGCTCCCTCCTGTTTTTTCAGTCCCCTATACACATTGTTGTTGAGCTATTTCAGTCACATCCAAATTTTCCTGAATCTATTTGAATTATCTTTGCAGGGATACTGGAGTGGTTTGCCATTTTCTCCTCTAGCTCATTTTACAGATGAGGAAACTGAGGCAACAGGGTGAAAAGACTTGTTCAGGATCACACAGTTAGTATCTGAGGTCACATTTGAATTAAGATTTTCTCAGACTAGCTATCCTAATTTATTGTTCCATATACATAACATTCCATCGTTGGCACTGGGTCTTTGCCCAAGCTGCTGCCCTTTCCTAAAAAAATTCTATTAGAATTTTTAGCTTCCTTCTTATCTTTATTAAAATGTCACCCTCTACAGGAGGTCTTTGCTGGTCCTCCCAGATTCGAGTGCCTTCCCCTTTAAAAGTTGTTTCCCATTAATTCTGGATGCATCTTGTATGTACCTATTTAAACACATATTTTATCTTTCACTAGAATGTAAACTCCTTGAGGGCAGAGGCTAATTTAGCTTTAAAAAGAAAATTCTCCAGAGTTTTGCAGTTTGTCTTATAGGAAGCCCTTAGTAAATGCTTATTGTGATTGATTTCAGAGGTGTGCCAGAAGCAATTGAAATCTATGCCCTCAAGGAGTTTACTTTCTATTTAGAGAAGATAGTATATAACATTTATAAATATATGTGCAGCAAATGGCTCACAGAGGAGATTGTTAAATTTGCAGTGTGAGTATGTCATGGAAATTCCCAAATGCTACAAATTAGAACTTGATTTATTGATTTGTTAATTGTCTAGACTTAAGTGATGGAGAAAAATGTTAATAATGCAGACTAAATTTAAAAGTGTGCCTAATTTTTTTTTTGCAGGGAAAATTCAGTGGTTAAATATTTATAGAACTCTGCTGATTGTATTAGCAATGGATTGGTTATGTAAGGTGAGAATGAGTGAAAAGTTGAGTTTGCAAACCCATGATGCCAGAAGGAATCTTGGTTCCTTTGACAAATAGGAAAGTTTGGAGGAGGATTGGGTTTGAGAGGAATGATAATTCACAAACAAGTCAACTAGCTTTTAAGTGTTTATTGCATGGCAATCATTGTACTAAGTGCTAAGAATTCAAAGGAAAGCAAAATAATCCCTAATCTCAACAAGTTCACAATTTGGAAAAAACATGCAGACAACTGTGTACAAATATGATATATAAAGGATAAATTGGAGATATGACAACTCTTGCCTCCCTCCTTACCCACCATCCAAGAAGGACCTGAAAGGCTTCCTGGAAGAGGTGGGAGTTTAGCTGAGACTTGAAGGAAGCTAGGAAGAAGGGAGAGAATTCCAGTGAAAACAGGTTATGCTGTTAGTTGTAGGAAGAAAAGCAGGCTGGCTTTTGTCACTGGATTCTAAAGTAGGTGGAGGGGAATAAAGGGCAAGGGTGCAGGGGACCAGTTATGAAGTCCTTTCAAATCAAATAATAAGCTCTATGTTGGATCACCAAGAAAAAAAATAAAAAAAATTTGAAAAAAGGAATGAAATAATAGATAAAACCTTTAATATATTATATGAACATTTTAATAAAGTAGATCCATATTTTAAAATTGTTTGTTCCAAGTCTATAAAAAAAAATGACCAGTGGATATGATTTGGACTTTACAAAGAATTTGGTTCTATAAGATTATCTAAGAACAGAAATAATGAACCTCAGATTTGAGTGGAGGGGGGGGGGAAGGCATTTTGTTCTGAAGGCATCTTTTAATGGAGAAGTACAAACAAAATTGTATCCAGGGATCATCTTAGTGGCAAATATTTTATATAGTAGCTAGCATTTTACACAGCATTTTACAAATATATCATTTTAATCCCAACAACAACCCTTGAAGACAGCTACTATTATTATCACCATTTTACAGAAAGGAAACTAAGACTTGCTGTGAAAGTTAGTGAAAGATAAAATATGCATTTATCTACCTTTTCAATGTCTGGGGTAAGATCTGAATTCCTTGCTTCTTGATTCCACTTCCATTGGTTTATCCATAAAACTGATGGGAAAAACTACTGGAAAATCTTTTTTTTTTTTTTAGGTTTTTTTGCAATACAAATGGGGTTAAGTGGTTTGCCCAAGGCCACACAGCTAGGTAATTATTAAGCCACCTAGCTGCCCCAGGAAAATCTTAAAGACTGTCAATGGATAGGTAGAAAAGAGACAGAGGTGCTTCAGTGTCAAGGGTCAGAATGTAATGGGTGGGACAAATGAATAAAAAAGCTGATTTAGGTTGAACATCATCCAAAATGATGAAACCTCTTCAATTTGGGAAGAAGGCTAAGAAGGCATATGATTGGAGCTCATAAAATCCCAAAGGGCTTATAAATGAATGCAGAATTGTTTTTTAAAGCTAGACCATAATGATATGTGTGTGTGTGGGGGGGGGGGATGAAGCCAGCTAAAGGTTCAGGCAGAGCGTGAAAGAATTCATATAAAAGCCCAACTCTGACCCAGAAAAAATTTTAGGGAAAAAAAGGTTTATTTAAAAATTACTGTAATATATATATCACAGGTTTCCACCAGAACAAGGGCTAGAGTTTTGGGTTATTGATTAGGCTGAAAAGACACCAGCCACTTGTGGGACTGTGAAGGTGAAACAAAGGGAAGGGTGATAAAAGAAATGACTCTGATCAATCCCTAACCTGGATGAGGTCCTCTCATCCAGATCCAGCTAGTCCTGGGTCTAGAGTATCTGACCCCTGCAAATGTGCATGCTTAATGAGGTCCATGCATATTACTATACAATCTCTCTGTGATGACTGAGGCTTATCAATGTTAAAAGCCTTCTATGACTAGAGTAGGAAAAATGTATTTAAGAGTGGCTATAAGGTGGGTGTATTAATTAGACTGTGCCCCTCTTGATTCAGACCAATGATTGGCTTGGAGAGGAGGAGAAAACCTTTCAAATTGTATACAAGATTGAACATTGTCACAATTCAAGGCTCCCCCCCCCCCCCCCACTAGGAGAGATTTCCCTTTCCTGCAGGAAAGTTAATAAAAGCTATTTAATCACTCCAGGCTAATTTTTTTTAAGGTTTTTGCAAGGCAGTGGGGTTAAGTGGCTTGCCCAAGGCCACACAGATAGATAATTTAAGTGGCTGAGGTCACATTTGAACTCAGGTACTCCAGACACCAGGGCTGGTTCTCTATTCACTGTGCCACCTAGCTGCCCCTCTAAATTTTTAATATTATGGATCATTTATAGCAATGGAGAATCATATTCCCCAGAGTGGGCTAACTTCTCAAAAGAAGACAGAAACTCAACTGAGGGGTGAGTGAGTTTTTAAAGGAGCAGGAAGATGAAGTGAATAGGTCTATGTTAAGGAGGGCAATACTGCAGAGAGCAGAGATGAGATAATTAGTGATATGTAGTGAGTACAAAGACTCACTCCTTTAGGGGAAGCTAGATGGTGCAGTGGATAGAGTACTGGCAATTACCTAGCTGTGTGGCCTTGGGCAAGCCACTTAAACCCCATTTGCCTTGCAAAAACTTAAAAAAAAAAAAAGAATGAAGGACAAACAGTATTTTAGGATCCATTATTTTGTTGATAGGGGCTTGTTTTGTGCCTGGGGCCAGAGATTTACCAGGATTCCTTGCCAAGAAGAGGTTTCAACTCAAAGCTTAGACAATGGGATTGGGAGGGTGGGGGAGGGAGGTCTGTGTTAATGTAAAATACATGATCAGTGCTGAGGGAATAGATTTATTATAAAATATATTTTTCTGTCCAATATTCATCTACTTCATTCAGAACTGAAAGGTGGGGGAGGGACAATCCTTAAAACACGACATAAGTAACTTTAGAGCAAATAAAAAGAAATATAACTTTTTTTATTAAAGATTTTATTTATTTTGAGTTTTACAATTTTTCCCCTAATCTTATTTCCCCCCCCCCCACCCCTCACAGAAGGCAATTTGTCAGTCTTTAAATTGTTTCCATGGTAAACATTGATCCAAATTGAGTGTGATGAGAAAGAAATCATATTCTTAAGGAAGAAACATAAAGTAATAAGAGATAGCAAAATCAGACAATAAGATATCAGGTTTTTTTTTTCTAAATTTAAGGTAATAGTCCTTGGTCTTTTTTTTTAATTTAATATTTATTCTCATTTTGTACAAATAGTGTTTTTTTTAATACATTAATAAAACATTCTTGTTTAAGAGTAAATGAAATACCCATCCCCCAATAAATATAGACTCGCTTGAGTGATAAAGTAAAGGGGAGAGAAAAAAATTAAAATTAAAAAAAATAATAGTAATAATTGTAGGTATGGCCAGGTGGCGCAGTGGACAGAGCACCAGCCCTGGAGCCATGAGCACCAGAGCCCACATCCAGCCCCATACACCCAACAATCATCCAGCCGTGTCACATGCAAGCCACCCCAACCCCATTGCCATGCAAAAACCAAAAAGAAGAAAAAAAAAACCCAAAATAAAATAAAATAGTAATAATAGTAGGGGTGGCTGGATGGCGGACAGTGCATTGGCCCTTGAGCCAGGAGCACTCGGGTCCAAATCCAGCCTCAGATCACCCTGCTATGCAGACCCAGGCAGGCCACCCAGCCCCATTTGCCCTGCATCTCCCCCAAAATAATAATAATAAAAAATGTGCTTGAGTCTTTGTTCCAACACCAACAACTCTGTCACGTGTGGATCACATTCTTTATAAGTCCATTGCAAAAGTTACTTCCATATTTTTCCACCATTGCCATTGCTGATTGCAACTCCCTCCTTTCATATTTCTCCACTACCATGTACTATATTTTCTCTCTCCTTTCACTCTGACTCTGCTGTAGGGTAGCTGAGTGGCACAGTAGACAGATCCCTGGCCTTGGGGCCAAGAGGCCCTGAGTCCCCATACCACCCCTTAGGCCCAGCAGCCACCTGGCCCTATGGTCCTGGACAGGCCTTCCAATCCCAGCCCCTTGCAAGAAGTAAAAAAGAAAATGTGTTATATCTGACCACTCTCCCCCCATAGTCCATCCTCTCCTACATCACTCACTTCCCCCTGTCCCCCCTCTCTCCTTCTTACTCCAGATGTCTATGCCCCATCCTCTCCTAGCCACCTCTGGTGAGAGTGAAGATTCCCTCATTCCCTCATTCTCCCTTGCCTTCCTCCCTTCCATATCATTGCAATAGCTCATTGTAATAAAGAAAAATCTTATTATATGAAATATCTTGGCCTATTCCCCCTCTCCTTTTTCTTTCTCCTATTACATTTCCCTTTTTTCTATTGACTCCATTTTTACACCATATTTTATCTTCAAATTCAGCTTTCTCCTGTGCTTCAACTATAAAAGCTCCCTCTACCTGCTCTGTTAATTTAAGAAGGCTCATATGAGTATTATCAGTGTCATTTTTCTATGCAGGAATACATGCAGTTCATCATCATTAAGTCCCTTATATTTTCCCCTTCTCCTCCAATCTCTATGCTTCACCTGAGTCCTGTATGTGAAGATCAAACCTTCTGTTCAGCTCTGGCCATTCCAACAGGAACATTTGAAATTCCCCTGGTTCATTGAAAGTCCATCTTTTTCCCTGGAAGAGGACATTCAGCCTTGCTGGGTAGTTGATTCTTGGCTGCATTCTAAGCTCTTTTGCCTTCCGGTATATTGTATTCCAAGCCCTACGAACTTCCAATGTAGTTGCTGCTAAATCCTGTGTGATCCTGACTGCAGCTCCACGATATTTGAACTGTGTCCTTCTGGCTGCTTGTAATATTTTCTCTTTGACTTGGGCATCCTGGAATTTGGCTATAATATTCCTAGGGGTTGGTTTTTTGGGATCTCTTTCTTGGGGGATTGGTGGATTCTCTCTATTTCTATTTTGCCCTCTGTTTCTAGGATATCAGGGCAATTTTCCTGTAGTAATTCTTTGAAAATGATGTCAAGGCTCTTTTCCTGATCATGACTTTCAGGTATTCCAATAATTTTTAAATTATCTTTCCTAAGTCTGTTGTCCATCTCAGTTTTTTCAACTGAGATGTTTCACATTTTCTTCTAATTTTTCATTTTTTTGGTTTTGAAATATTGAGTCCTGGTTTCTCATAAATTCAGCAGTCTCCCTGAGTTCTATTCTTTGTCTGAAGGATTTGTTCTCCTCAGAGAGTTTTCTTATCTCTTTTTCCATCTGGCCAATTTTGCTTTTTAAAGCATTCTTCTCCTCAATAATTTTTTGAACTGTTTTATCCATTTGACCTCAGCTGGTTTTTAGCATGCTATTTTCTTCAGCATTTTTTTGGATTTCCTTGACTAAGCTGCTGACTTCATTTTCATGTTTTTCCTGCATCTCTCTCATTTCTTTTCCCAGTTTTTCTTCTAACTCCCTCATTTGATTTTCAAAGTCTTTTTTGAGTCTGTCATAGCCTAAGCCCAATTTCTGTTTTTCTTGATGTCTTTAGATGCAGGAGCTTGTGCTTCCTCATCATCAGATTGAGTGTTTTGATCCTTCTTGGGCTGATATGCAAAATATTTCTCAATGGTGTTCCTCTTGTTTCTCTGCTTGCTCATTTTCCCAGCCTAAGCCTAGTTTTGGGGTGCTTCCTGAGCTTTTGGGACACTCCTACAAGGGTCTCAGTGTGTGAGGCTCTGTCCTTCCTCCTGGTCTGTGAATGACCATATGCACCCCACTCTGTCACAGGGCTGAGGTGGGGGGGCCCCTGCTGTTCTATAGAGAGGCCTAGACTGCAATCAGGATCTGAATGTGGTCAGAGCCCCAGAGTCCTGTTCCAGGGGCAGAGGACAGAGTTCTGCAGTCTCTCTGTCTTCACTCCCCTCCCTAGGTTCAATGTGCTCATGCCCTGGGGGCTCCTGCTTACAGGCTCAGTCTACTTCTGTTCCTTTAACTTGGCTGGCCATGCTGCTCTCTGTGTGCCCTGAGGACTGGGCTCCAGGTGCTCACTCTGACAGAGGTTCCCCCCCCCATTCCCCCCCCTTCCCCCAATTTGTTCCTGGTGCTCCCCAGGGCGTAGATCAGGAAACCCCCCCACTGCTGTGAGCTGTGGCTCCCAGCTCCCTGGGGCTGCCTCCTGGAGGCTGAAGTTCTTTTGCTCTAGTGGGCTACCCCTGCAACCCCGGGGAGCAGAGCCTTTCTGCTCTTTTCCAGGTTACCTTGAGTAGGAGAACTGCCTCACTGGGTCCCTCTGTGGGTTCTGTCTCTCGAAAATTTAGTTAGAGTCCTTAGCTTATAAATTTTATGAGAGAGCACTTAAGACATAATCTGTTTTTTGTCGCCCTAGTCCTTGGTCTTTTTTCAAACTCCACAGTTGTTTTTCTGGATACAGATGGTATTCTCCATTGCAGAGAGCCCCAAATTGTCCCTGGTTGTTGCAGTGATGGAATGAGCAAGTCCATCAAGATTGATCATCACCCCTAAGTTGCTGTTAGGGTGTAGTGTTTTTCTGATTCTGCTCATTTCACTCAGCATCAGTTCATGCAAATCCCTCCAGGCTTCCCTGAATTCCCATCCCTCCTGGTTTCTAATAGAACAATAGTGTTCCATAACATACAAATATCACAGTTTGCTAAGCCATTCCCCAGTTGAAGGACAGCTACTTAATTTCCAATTCTCTGCCACCACAAACAGGGCTGCTATGAATATTTTTGTACAAGTGATGTTTTTACCCTTTTTCATCATCTCTTCAGGGTATAGACTCAGTAGTGGTATTGCTGGATCAAAGGGTATGCACATTTTTTGTTGCCCTTTGAGTGTAGTTCCAAGAAATATGACTTTGTTAATCAGGTAGTAAACTTATGGAACTCATTATTTCATAGTGCTTATGGACAAGAATATTATTAGGGTATAAATATTTGGATAACCAATAAGTATTAAGTACTTATTATGGATATTAAATCAATTCTATGTTACTACTTCCCTTGGGTTAACCAGTTGTAAAGTGGATAAAACACAGGTTCTGGATTCAGGAAAACTATTGCAGTGGTTGGGTGTCTTCCTGTGAAGAATCTCTACTTGATGCAGGAATGCAGATGTGAAAAAAGAAAATGTAGATTTATTGAGAAGTAGTTATAACACAATGAAAGTGATAGAGACCTGACAGTCCAGTTACAAGATTAAGCAGAAGTCTGAAAGGAAAAAGAGGCAGAGCCTCTGCTAAATCTCCTTAAATCCCCCCTCAGGATCCATGGCAGATTTTGCCTTTTGATTATGGCTTGGGTAGTCTCAAGATGATGTTTCATGACCAGCTTGCTTTACCAATGTGATACCTGACCAAGGTCAGACTGGAGGTCAAGATAGTGTGTTTTAACAGAGTGATAGAGGAAGAATGAAGGTTTTTAGCAGTGCAAATAAAAGATTTACAAAATGTATTTCCAATTAATTTCTATGTCCATGAATCTCTGCATCAAGACCTTAGTTCAAATTTGACCTCACACAATTACTACCTGTTTAATCCTGGGGAAATCATTTCATCCTCTTTGCCTCGGTTTACTCACCTATAAAATCAACTAGAGAAATTGCAAATTGCTCCAGTATCTCTCCCCCAAAAATTCAAATGGGGACATGAAGAGTAAGAAGACTAAATGACATTAACAACATACCTCCCTAATCTTTTGAAGTGCTTTTTTTCCTTTTGGCAAGGCAATGGGATTAAGTGACTTGCCCAAGGTCACACAGCTAAGTTTTGTTGTGTGTGTGTGTGTGTGGTTGGATCTGGACTCAGGTTCTGACTCCAGAGTTGGTACTATCCACTGTGCCACCTAGCTGCTCCCTGATGTGCTATACTAAGGAATAACCTGATTTTCCCACAAAATGTTATTCATAGGAAAAATTATTTTGTACTTGATCTAATATAGAAATTCCTATGTCGAATAGTTAATATTTAACATTATGTCATGAGAAAATGTTGGATTTAGAGATTATCTCCTTGGGTTTAAATCCTTGGGAGTATACTTTTGTCTGTGATAATACTCATCATGATGAAGAAATATTGACAAAAATATTATCTGTATTCTTCTGGCATGCCCTGTGGGTGGAGATATTGTCATGTCCACTTGGACACATTCTATGGGCTTCTGAGTTTCATCCCATTGTTAATTAGATAAATAGTCCTCTTTAAGACTTTCCCAAACATATTCTGGGTACCTAGATTGGTAGTGGGAAATACCTCAGCCCATTATGATGGGAGCTGCTTCAAACACCTCTTCCCATCTTTTCCCAGAACATTTTACCCAGCATAGACTACATATGTGCCTTCCTTATATAAGGGTTAGGCTTTAATGGAAATTGCTGTTCTTACCAACCTAGCTGGCAGCTGATAGTTATTTCTACGCCTTGCCCCTTTTCTCCTCCCCTCCCCACCCTATATTGTCTGACTGTCCAGTTGCTCATTCCTCAGGAGGATCAGCCTCCCCTGGCTGCCTTTACACCCTCTGTCTCCTCTCTCCTTTGACATCTGCTTATCACAGTAATTCTTTTTGTCTCAAATTTTTTTCTGGGTCAGATTTCATCTTCTAACATGAATTCTTTCATGATCCTCCTGAATCTTTAGCCAACTAAAGATTTTCCACAGCATCATTCATACATCTTATTGCACATATATGCCTTTGGCTAAATAGGGGA
Source organism: Macrotis lagotis (assembly GCF_037893015.1). Lineage (NCBI taxonomy): Eukaryota > Metazoa > Chordata > Mammalia > Peramelemorphia > Peramelidae > Macrotis > Macrotis lagotis. The sequence continues at coordinate 73,688,907 of NC_133659.1, forward strand.
CAAAAATGGCAACATGACATGAGCCTCTAGGACACCATGCTCAACTGGAATAAATGCCACAGATTACTGCCTCCCTCATATGTAGAGCAGAATTAACCTGTGGAAAAGAAACAAGTTACAACAAAGCATACTAGGCAACTGAATCACTAAGACTAGGGACAAAAAACATCAACCTCATTTTCTGCTTTTGCTGAATTCTAACCACATTTCCCTTGGCAGTTACATCCTTATAAATGGACTTGACCATTCATTTTATTCAATTGTTCAGCAAACATTTACTGGAAACTTTACTGTGCACAAGGGTGCACTATCATGATATATGTAAAAGGAGGACTTTATGAGTCCTGTCCTTAGCTTTCAATCCATGCCAGTCCTTTTCTTGGGTTACGTGGGTTGTATTTGGGTTTAAACCAACTCCAACAGTGGTCTGAACAGGATTTAATGTTATCTAAACATGATTCCTGTGGTAGGAAAAGTACTCATCTTAAGTCTTATCTGTCTACACATTTCTATTTGTATGATCTTCAGAAGGAAATGACTTCTGTACTTCAATACTCAGTTTCTTCCCCTGTAAAATGTAGATAAAGATACTTATGTGACCTCCTTCCTCTTGGCAATATGTAGGGTGATACATTTTTTAACCACAATATTTTCTGAATACCAGATCTGAAATTCTGAAGAAATTTCAATTAATATTGGTAGAAGGAACAACCAAAAGAATGAACATGAAATTAGGTGCTACAGTAAATGGAAGGTACAACTTGACATCAGGAAGACCTGATTTCAAAGACTCTCAGGCACTATTTGTGTGACTCTAGGCAGGTTACTTAATTGCTATCTCCCTCAGTTTTGTCATCTATGAAGTGGAGTTACCATTAGCACCTTCCTCCTAGACTTGTTGTGAGATCAAATGAAATATTTGGGAAGCACTTTAAACCTTAGGATATTCTATAAATCCTAGCTTTTATTATGTGTATAGCTATTCAAGAAGTTAAGGGCTAGTCTTCAACTAGATCTAAAGCATTCTTGTTTAAAAGTCCTGGTCAAATTGCTTAATATCTGTGAGCCTCAGTATCTCCATTTGTAATTGGGATGATACCTTTAAAGCACCAGCTATCTTGAAACCTTACTTGAAAGAAAGCTCTGTGCAAAAAGTTTTAAAAAACCCTATACTTGCTTTTGTAGCACCTTGTAGATGAGTGGGCAAGTATCATTACACTATTTATCAAAGAAGTTTTAAACTTGGGTTTTAGGCGTTCAAAACCCTTTCTATAGCACCTTGTAGATGAGTGGGCAAGTATTATTACACTGTTTATCAAAGAAGTTTTAAATTTAGGGGTTTTTTCCTAATCTAATTTCTCTTTTTTTTTTCAAAAACTTGGGTTTTAAAACACAAAGCTTGGTGTGACTTTGGGCAAGTCACTTAACCCCATTGCTCTACAAAAAAAAATAAATTTCACCCATCATTTAAAAAAATATATAAGCACAAAGCTAGCATTATAAGATCTTAGAGATGAAGGGAACTTTCAAGGCTTTATCTAATTCCATTTATCTCATTTTACCAATGAGGAAACTGAAATCCAGAGGTGTTTGAAATTGGGTCATGACTGTAGATCCACTAGATGCACTAGTCTATACAAAGAGTATTGCAGAAGTGTGTGTGTGTGTGTGTGTGTGTGTGTGTGTATATATATATATATATATTATATATATATATATGTATTAGAGAAGGAATAACTTTCAATATTTTATTCTGGTCAACTGGTCAATACATATTAAGTCACTGTCCAGGGGAGGCTAGGCGGCACATTGGATAAAGCACCAGCCCTGGAATCCGACCTCAGATACTTATTAATTGCCTGGCTATGCGGCTTTGGGCAAGCCACTGAACCCCATTGCCTTGCAAAAACTTAAAAATAAAAATAAAAAAATAAGTAAATAGTCACTTGTCAGTAAAATAGAGGAAACTTTCATCTATATTTGACAGGGAGATCGGTCTATCATTTTCTTTCTCTGTTTTAACTTTGTGGTTTAGGTATCAGCACCATATTGGTGTCAGAGAAGGAGTTAGGCAGAGCTCTGTCTTTACCTATTTTCCCAGAGTTTATATAGAATTGGAGTCAACTGTGCCTTAAATGGTTGATAGACTCACTTGTGAATCCATCAGGCCCTGGAGACTTTTCCTTAGGGAGTTCGATGAAGGCCTGTTGAATGGGAAACTTTCAATACGCAAAGGTTTACTGCAAGGAAGAGAAATGAGGGCAAGCTTGCTGTAGGAGGTCGGACTGGTTGGGCCTTAGAGGCAGGCAGGGCGGTCCGTCGGAGGGCATGCGGTGTCTCCTTCAGGGGCCAGAGCGCAATGGTGGGGCACAAGGGCGGAAGAGTGGAGGAAGGGGGTTTAGCCCGGCCGTGTGGCCGTGGGCGAGTCACAAAGCCAAGAAAGAGGCCCTGGAGGGGAGCAGAGGGGCGCGGCTTGGCGCCTCGGGCCCCGCTGCAGGCGGAGGGGCCCCGGGCGGCGGGGCGCGCCGGGGCTGGGCCCCTAGGCCCCGCGGGCCCACTTCCTCGGGCCGGCGGCGCTCACGTGTCCCGGCGCCCCGCGCCCGGCGCAAGCAGCAGCCGGGGGAGCCGCGGCGTCCGGACGCAGCCGCGCTCCGATTGGCCGCCGCGGGGAGGGCTGCGCCCCGGGGCTCGGGGGTCCGCCAATGGGCGTGGCGGGCCGGGCCGGCGTCGGCGGTGACGTCAGGGGCGGGACGGCGGCCGGGCCGCGGCGACTCGGGCCGCTTTATGTGCCGGGCCGCGCGCGCGGCGCCACAGCGGAGCGGGCCCTCGGAGTGCGGAGCGGGCCCTCGTGGGGTGCGGAGGGGCCCCGGTGGGGTGCGGAGGGGCCCCGGTGGGGTGCGGAGGGGCCCCGGTGGAGTGCGGAGGGGGCCCCTCGTGGGGTGCGGAGGGGCCCCGGTGGGGTGCCCTCGGAGCGGGGCCTCGTGGGGTGCGGAGGGGCCCCCGTGGGGTGCGGAGCGGGGCCTCGTGGGGTGCGGGGGGGCCCTCGTGGGGTGCGGAGGGGTCCCGGTGGGGTGCGGGGGGGGCCCGCCTAGCGCCCTGGCCGAGGGGCGGTCCGGCCGGGGGGCTTTAAAGCCCGGCCACGTGCCCCCCCCGGCGGGGGGAGGGGGCGCCGGCGGGGGGCGGCGAGGCCGGGGCGGGGCGGGGCGGCCCGGGAAGCCGGGAGGGAAACTTTGGGGAAAGGCTCGAGTGTCAAAAAAAGCGGAGTTAACGTTGCTCGGGGGGCTGAGTGGAAGGGGGCGGGGCGGCGCCCTGTGGGGCACGAGCGGCGCGGGCCCGCGGGGTGGCACGCAGGTGCCCCGGCTGCCCACTGTGGCCGGAAGGGCGCGAGCCCCGGGCGCCCTGCAGTGTGTGCCCAGGGCGAGGCCGCTGTTTGCTGGGCAGGGACTGTTTGCCTGTGCCAGGCGGGAGCCCGGGGCCGGCCGCACGTGCAGTTTGCCCTTTGCCGCTTTGTGCCCCCTCCAGCAAGGGCACCTCTGGGGCTCGGGGCAAACTCACCCGAAATCCGGCGGGCCGGACCGCGTAGACCAGCCTGAGGGTGAGGAGGGGGCGCCCGCCTGGGGGGACCCATGCAGAAGATGGGGATGGTGGCTGGCCTCCTGAAGCAGACAAGCGCCGGGATTCAGGAAAAAAATCCTGTTCTGATCATTAAGAGATAGTTGATTGGGGCGGCCCTGGAGTCAAGAAGACCCAAATTCAAGTCCAGCCTCAGAGGCTTCGTAGCTGTGTGACCTTGGGCAAACCCCCCCCCCCCCCCAAATTGATGACATTGGAGAGAGTTGTTTCAATTAAGTGGGAAGCCAGATTGCAGAGGTTGGACAAGTCCAAAAAGAGGAAGTGCACTGGCAGGATGTGCGGGAAACTTTTTCTGAGTTTAGCTGAGGAGGGGAAGAAAGATTTAGGATGATTCCGGGAGGGCTTGGTTGTATCTGGTGAAGTGGGTTTTCTTGGTTTGTTACGGCGTTTTTTGAGGTTTGAGCCTGCTGCTGGAGATTGGAGGATTGATTAAAGATAACTGAGTGGAAGGGATTAGGAGTGAGAGCCTTGAGCCTCCTGGTGGGAGGGTATGATGAACCAGGAGAGTAGAGGGCGATCTCATCAAATGGCTTCAATTTTCTTAATTAAAGAGGCTGAGAGCTAGGAGGTCTGGGAGTCGGGGATTGAGGAAGAAAGGGGGTTTGGAGTAGAGGCTGGGAGGAACTTTGAAGAACCCATTAAGGAGTTAGAAAACAAACCTTGCTGCACGCAGTGAGGGCCCTGTTAGTTGAAGTTGGATAACATGAACTTGTAGTTCTAGCCATTGGTTGGGAGACTTCCACAGCTGAATTTTTTTCCACTTCCTTTATTTTCATTAAAAAAAGTTTTTTTTATCCTACACTTAAGAAAAAGGCAGTGCCATATAGGAAGAATAACAGAAACCCAGTATATGAACTCATGAATTGCTCTGTAGAGAGCTTTTTTTAATTTTAACATATATATATATAAATATGCACGTGATGTCAAAGTTGTCTTGCTTGTTGTCTCATTCTTTCTGAACTTCCTTCTTTTCAGTTCTTTGAGTTTTATTTTAACTGATTCAGTGACCTTCTATTTCCCCCTCCCCTTCTCTTTGGCAGCCCTGTTGCTAGTTCCCATTCCTTTTCCTACCATACCCCCATCCCCACCTCTTTTCCTCTAGTGGAAAAAGAAAAAGAAGATCCTTGTAATAAGTAAGCATAGTCAAGCAAAACATGTGCCAATACCTAAACATTGTCTCTTTGTTGCTGGTGCATCACATCTATGATAGGTGGTGGGTAACTTGTTAATCATCCGTCCTCTATATTTAATTAGTATTTCTGCTCAGTGCAGGATTTTGTGGGAGGTTCTGAAGATAGGCAAAAAGATTGCGCAACCCCTGCCCTCTTAGAACTTTAATTTGACTAAGTGGATGCCACAAGAATACCAGAAGGAAATCCTGTTAATCTGAGGAGGGAAAAAGGCTTTTAATAACTGAGGGATTCAAGGATGACTTTTTGGAGAAGGTAACAACTGAGTTGAACTTTAAAAGAAGACAGGGTTCTCTGAAAGACAGGTGTTCAATTTGGGAACAAATAGTTTGGTTAGAAGGGACAGTTTGTGAAAGTGAAGCAAGACTGGAAATTTAGATTAGAACAAGATTGTGGGGGATCTAAATTAGTGCATCAAGTGCAGTCAAGTATTAACCAATTATTTTGGTGATGAGGTACTTAGGTACCTACTTACTTAACCCTGACGGCCCTGTCCATTTTACATTGTAATGGCAGACAAACTAAGGGAACATTAGAAAAGGAAGGTATGGAGTGGTTTGTATGTTGCAGATTTTGGGGGAGAGTATCTAGATATCTGATTTTGGGCAGGATGAGACTAAGTAGTCCTAGGGAACGAGGATGGTGGCTGGAGTCAATACAGTTTGATATGGAGATGACAACTTGAGATGGAAGTTCACTAGCTAAGCCAACTAGTCAACAGAACCAACAGGGAAGATTCTTATGTAGGGAAGCAACATGGTAAGATGTGCATTTTATTTTTTTAATGATTTTGATTTTTTTTTTTAGGTTTTTGCAAGCGTTTCCTTTGAGGTAGCTGGAGGAGTGGGTTAAAACCACAACTTTTAGTTGTGTTCAAGAGTGGAATTGAGGGAATTATTTAACTTCAATATAGGTAAAATAGGAACTGGGGGTGGGGTGCAGAGATGGACTTGGGAATTGGAAAAAGTCTTTTGATGTTGGTTTTAAAGTTGATCATAAAAGAGAAGTTAAAAAAGTTTTTGAGCCCTTGGCAGGATTGTTGGAATAGATGTAGATCTTCCCAGGGAAATTCTTTGGAAAGTCTTATAAGAATAGTCTTAGGAGATCTAGAAGCCAGAGTATTCTAAGCTGATAAGGAGAGTTAAAATGAAAAACTGGGGGAGGTGAAGAGGAAGGTCCAATAAAGGATTACTACTTGGAAGGGAAGGGTTGAAGATGGAGCTGCTCAGTTCTTTTCCATTAGTTGTCTTTGCAAAGGACAATGGTCCTTGGGTTGTAAAGAACAGAACAAAAAAATTAGGACTTAAACACTAGATCATCAGGAAGATTGTACCTACCTTCCCTTATGAGTTAAAGTCATCAGACTTTGGGAGCAATTTATATCCCAGTGTCCTGATAACCAAAAGATGTAATTTCTGGACCACTTTTGATTTTGCTGAAAGTACTTTGCCATTGAGTTAGCCATCTGTTTGGGGTGGATTTCTTAAACTAGGGCTGTTGTTGAACATTTGAAAAAGGAAGTAGGGTATTTAGGAAGAAAGGGTATTGGATACATCAGAGAAATACAATAAGCATAGTTTATAAATTAAGTCTATCTTTTATGGGGGAGGCAAAGCAATGGGGTTAAGTGACTTGCCCAAGGTCACACAGCTAAGTAATTATCAAGTGCCTGAGGTCGGATTTAAACTCAAATCCTCCTGACTCCAGTGCTCTAAGTCTGTCTATCTCTTGATCTCACTGATTTCTGTGGTTTCAACTATCTTCTCTATGCAAATGATTCCCACTTGCCTACTGAATCCTGACTTTCTCCAGACAAAATATATTGCTGTACATCTCAAATTCAAAATGTTCAATATCTTCCTTGTTTTTGATTAGGGAAGAACTGTCCTAATCAACCAACTTTTTAGTCTGCGAATCCTCACTTTTACCCATCTCTCCTTTAACCTCAGGCATATGCTAGCTTTGTTTACTCTGCCTCTACCTTATCCTTCCCATCTGTTTTCTTCCTAGTTCAGGATCTGGCCTCTGCTTTCTAGTTGGCTTCCTTTCATCTAACTTTTTCCCCTTTCCAGATATTCTGGGCTCCTGTACTCCTGATAAGTGAGAGCTAATCATAACCAACAGGTTCAGATTCACTTTAATGTATTCTTTATACATGAATTCAATTTCTATTCCCTTCTACCTCTTGATCCCGGCATTGAGATTCCTTGATAAGGATTAGTCAATCAATCAGTTAACACTTGTACCTACTGTGTGACTGAAGTGACACCACTCATCCTTCCTTGCATTGTCTTCCCCATTGAAAATGTAAAATTTTCCAGGTTAAGGGATTGTCTTGCTTTTTTATTTGTATTCCTAACACTAAGCTCACTTTCTGGCACAGGGCAACTGCTTAAATGTTATTTCTTTTCATTTTCCACACTGTTGCCCCCTGTCTCTCAATTCTAGTGCCTTCCCTCTATTATCTATTTCAAACATGGATAGAGTTTACTTTGTATATATTTGTTTGCATATCTCTCCCATTAGATTATAAACTCCTGAGGACAGGTACTGTCTTTTTGTCCTTTTGTATCCCCAGCACTTGGTACTCTGCCTGACAAATAGTAAGTACTTAATAAATGGTTATTGATTGATTCCAAAATGCTTTCCTTAAGTATAGGTCTGATCAAGAATCTTCCTGTTGCCTTGGAGTAAAATACAAACTCCTGACACTGATCTATTTTTCCCTCCCCATAATGGTCCCAAGCTCTAATAATCAAGTTGACCCCTCATCCCTTCTCTCTACTCTCTCTCCCTTCCATGTAATGTTCTGTTTCCTGTCTTTGGCTTTTTCCAGTTTGGAATGTTGATCCTCCTCTTGGGATCTCTTAGTTTCCCTTAAGGCTCAACTCAATTTATGACCTACTTACTCCAGGGGACATTTATGGATTCCCCCAGTGATTAGTGTCTCATTCTCCACCCCTGCCCCCACACAATATGAAGTTCAACTCTCCTAAGTGACGCTCATTATGACAAAGTGACTAGTGAAGGGTCATGTAGTTATTAGGAAATATCTGAGTAAAGATTTGAATCTTGGAATAGAGGATGGTTGTAGTTGGGGCAGAGTTGGAGCCAGTGTCTAAGAGAGGGAGTAGCCTAGCACAGGTGCTTCCACACCCCCACTGCATGCCTCCTTCTGAAGACCTTCATAGCAGATCCTTTCAAAGAGCTATTTTCTTCCTTTTTACTGCCTTGAGGATACTAATGTATTTTAGCACGTGGACTGTTAACTCATTCCTCCCTTGTGATAGACTCACCTGCTTCAGCCAGTCATCTCTTTCTCTCTCTGATCCCATTTTGTGTGAATTTAACATAAGTCTCACAGAATTGTATCACCTGGACTTTTATATTCTACTGTTTAACTACAACCCTTTGTCTGTGCACATTTCCTGCCTCTATCACTCCTTAAATCTACTCTCTAGGTAGATTTAGGTAGATCTGTGATTCTTTGACCCCAATCCCGGTTTGACTTCCCCCTTACCTAGTTAACATCCATGTCAATAATTCACTTTCTATTGTCTGAAACATCTGGGTCTGACCTCTTCTGGTTATTTCTTATTTGCTAATTCCATTCTCTTTCCCTGAATCCCCTCAACCATATGACTTATTTTTTTTTGTTTATTGAAAATTGTGAACAAAGTTTATTAAACAAATGCTTTTATCCAATGATATATAACCTCAGATGAACCCTTCATTGCTGACAGTCTCTTCCCTACTCTTAACTGGTTCTAGATATTTTCCAAAGAAACAGTTCCCCACTTCAGCCACCTAAATATATTTCTTTTCTCCTTCCAAAGGTTTATGGGAGATGAGTTATTTCACTGAAGATTCTCTTCATCATTGCTTATCTTCGGTTCCTTCCCTTCCAAGATTAAGGATCTTCTATTCCTTATTGGTCTTCTACCTGTGTTTTTCCAAGATTAGAGCATTTTTGTGTTTCTGAGTAATAACTTTATGTGTGGGCTGAAACTGAGTCATTCATAAAAGGTGGTTTTAATTTTTATAGTTTAGGAACAGTGGTAGAATGCTTTAGGTGTACTCCTCTACTTCTATTCCATAGATAATGAAATAGGATATAAAAATCTCTTCTATCTTGTCATTTACAAAACTTTAATCATCATCATCATTATGCACTTAATGGTTATTATTTCACTTGATGCTCACAGTAATACTAGAAAATAGATATTCTTTATCCCTATTTTACCAATGAAAACTGAGGTGCAAACAGGTGAAGTGACTTGCTTACGGCTAGTGTCTGAGGACAGATTTGAACTCTGATCTCTCCTGATTCCAAATATGATACTCTTAACCACTATATCACTTGGCTCCCCTTACAGTAATAAATTGGTCCTACAATAATTTTACTATGCTGATTGAAATTTTAGGGTGGTTACCAAAAGGTTTGTGACTGAATTATGAGCATTTGGGCAAAAGGAAAGTATCTGGATTAGTTTTGAACAGTAGTAAAATTCCCCTTAGACAGCTATAAGTAGCTATAATGGAATTTGTTTTATATTTTTTTCTTCCAATATTTTCTTGGGGCCCACATTTCTCAAGCTTATATGCGAGAAGTTGTATGATGAAAATAACTCATAGCATCTTGAGAATCAAATATTACTGGCTGTTAGGGATCATATGATATTCATTCAATATTTTACTATATGTAATCAAATATTTAGTAAGAACCTAGTCTGTGCTGGGTATTGGGGATACAAAGACACAAATAAAGCTGTCCTGACCTCAACAAGTTGGTTTACGTTCCTATCCATGTATCCAAAATAGATGCCAAATGATTATAAAATTATTTGTTGCTCTGTTTTGGGGCTGCAGTGCAGAGTGAGAATCAGAAAAAGATTTTTGTAGGTACTTGAGCAAACCTTGACATGGGAGTTAGCAATTCCAAGAAGTAAGGTGAGGGGAGAGCATGGGAGATTGTCTATATATAGAAATGAAATTGGGCCTAGACAGAGAACAAGAGGTAGGTTCATCTGGTTGTCATACAGAGGGTGTGAAAGATGTTATAACTTTACAGCCTTATTCTTCTGGGGAATTATGTAGAGATAAATAAACAAAGCATTTGCAAAGTGAAATAGAATGTTATAAGGGGTGTGAGGGGTATTTTTGTTTTTTTTATGGGAGACTTGCCTCTGAGGGAATTGGGGGAAAAAATTCTCATGGGTACTTGAGCAAACCTTGATGTGATCCAGTAAACCTAGAAAGATGCTAAGTGATGAAGGATTTTTAAGTGCCAGAGAAACTTGTCTTTTCACCAAGACTGTGAAGAATCCCAGATACCTCCCAGGGTAGAGGATCAGCTATCAGTTTAGGAGCTTGTGAAGGGTAGGATGGTAGATAGAAGACATATTGAAGTAGAGTTGATTGATAAGACCCTGAGTAATTGGAAAGATACTGGTATACTTGACAAAAATAAGAGAAGTTGACTTGTATTGGAGACAAGGTAAGTTCTGTTTTGGTCATAGTGAATTTGGAGGGTTCAAATGGAGCTGTGGGACTGGAACTCTGGAGAAGTGATAATTAAGCCTGTGGGATGAATGAGAGCACAAAGCATGTAGAAAAATGAGAAGATGGTCTAGGACAGAGGCCTGGAGTAGAAACACAATTGGATGCTGTTCTAGCAGAGGACACTGAGGAATGGCTAGATAGATGAGAGGACTAGGTGAATGTCACAAGCTCCAGGGAGGGAAACCCTGAGCAAAAAGCCATGGAGTTCGGAAATTAGTGGTGACCTTAGAGCAATTCCTCGCTTCCTTTTTTCACTTCTCAGATCTTTCTGAAGGGACTTGCACGTATAGCCAAGGTAGACAGTTTTTCATGGGAGAAGAAGGATACCCCCTCTAAAGGAGGTAATGGATCAAGTGAAGGTTTTGTTTGTACTTTTATAAAGAATAGGCCAGGGACAGCAAGGTGGTGCAGTGGATAGAGCACTGGCCCTGGAGTCCGGAGGACCCAAGTTCAAATTTGGCCTAAGGCACTTAATTAACTAGCTGTGTGACCTTGGGCAAGTCACTTAACCCCATTGTCTTGGGGCCCCCCCCCCAAAGGCAAGTTTTTGTGCATCTTTGTATTACTTGGGAAGAGACTTGCTAGGGTCACTCTTACTCTGTCAGAAGCAGGAATTGAACTCCAGTGTTCAGACTTGGAAGCCTACTTCTGCTACCCTGTCCCTTAACCCACTGTATTCCTTTTATCTCCTAAGAAATAAGTGAGAGCAGAACAGTAAATACCTCTATGTGTTTGAGCATTGGGAGCAAAATGGGAGCTAGTATGTTCAGGAGGGGAATTGCCTTGTTGGGTCCCCTTCTTGTCTGGGAACACCCTCTTCTGAGGCAGAATCAGACCCACTATAACCTTGGAGGTACAGAAGGTGTTCCAGCGAAATCTTTATGGAAACTAGGAATTCCTAGAAATTCAGAGAAAAGAGAGCATTAGACTTGAGAATCATCTTGTAGGGGTTAGGGGAGCAAACCAAATTAGGGAATAAAGAGTGCTCAAGAAAAATGAGAAAATAAGATCAGTAAGCAGTAAATCAGGAAATAAAATCAGACAATCTGAAACCAACAGAAGGAAAAGGAGACTTTCTGATCCCAGTACTTCATATATACACACACTCTCCTCTCTCTGGGAGCTGATTTGGAAGGACAAATCTTTATCTCTTAATAAAGAGAGAAGATTTAAAGGGAAATTGCTGTTGAACTTTGGTACTGAAGAACTACTAAAGTGTAACTAGCTGACCATCTCCCCTCTACAGTTGAAACATCCCACAATGACAGTAATTCTGTTTGGAAATAACTTGTAGTGTTACCAGCCTGGGGCACTGAGGTTACATGACTTGTGTGGGGTTGAACTTCCCAGATGTGGCAATGGGCAGACTTGAACCCAATTGTTCCTGAGGCTAGGCTAGTCACTGCTGTCTGGAGTGAATGTGTCAGGAAGTAGGGTAAAGGGAGGAGGGAGCCTGTAGGTGAAATCTAAAGTCTTTTCTTACAGCTCTGAAAAATGACCTGATTGAGAAGTTATGTACACCATCATTCATACTGGGGAAGAACTTGCTGTTTGTTTAACCCTCTTAGAGTTTGTTGTGGCAGCTAGCTGGTTGAACCTGGCATCAGGAGGACGTGAATTCAAATCTGTCTTACTAGCAAGTCACTCAGCTTCTTTGCCTTAATTTCCTGACCTGTAAAATAATAATAGCACCTACCTTCCAGGATTCTTGTGGAGATCTAATGAGATGTGTCATGTGTTTTGCAAACTGAAAACTCTGAGTACTGACTTCTCCACCTTAACTATCCATTCTACTTGTCCTTGAATCTTCAGTGGAGCCAGAATAACCCATCCATGGTTCCCCTTTAAGCCTTGTGCATTTCCATCCTCTGGGTTGATTCTTGCCATTTTTGGCACCTGGCATTGTCCAAACTCAAGTTCTTTATCATTTATGAGATCTTTTTTATTGGGATTTTCTTTTGTTCTTGAAATATAATAATCTGTACTGGTCATTGGTAACTAATTGTCATCTGTCTGACTTATCATTTCTCTTTTGATTTAAATTTTTAAAAAAACTTTTGTCTGATCTTTCCTCTTCCTTTGTTTCTCTTTTAGAAAGATGAAGAAAACAGGTTAGCCAGACTAACACTCTAAACATAAGTACTCGGTAAAAATTGTATAAGAGACAATGCAGTAGGAAGTTGGCCTCCCTAGTTAGAACAGTAAACTCTAAACTCCAAATCTAGGTTTCCAGCTCTGTATGATGAAGGGAGGGAGGTCAGTCTGTTTTCTCAACTTTTTGGAAGGGGGGCTAAGTTCTGCTATGAATATTTTAGGGTATTTGGGATTTTTGTCTTTGACCAATTTTCACATATGGTGCCTAACTGATGGATCTCTGGGCCAAAGGATATGGACCTATTCAGTCATTTTTAGTAAATTGTTCTACCAATTCTCAACTAGCTCTACCAACAAATAGCATTAACATGTTTGTTTTTTCCACACTTCTTTCAATATCAACTGGTTTTATAATTTTACTATCTTGTCTTTTCTTTATTTAACTCTTTTGCCATTTAGCTCTTCATATGTTAGATGACTTGTCTTCCCAACTAGGTATCCAGGAGTGCAACGATTAATTGAATAAGGGTGTTCAATAAATTGAAAGTTGATTAAAAGTATAAGAACACTGTGTGTAGATGGAAATGAAAATGTGTGGGAAGATTTCAACCAAACGTCTGGTCTATACAAATGTCAAACTTAATCTCTTCCTTGTCATTTGCATTCTAGTTATCCAACAAGATGGTGGGTGAAGAGAAATCTTCTATGAGAAATCGCTGGCTCACATCTAAAGAAAAAGATGAAGAAAAGAGAAGTACACATAAAGAAGAGACTCTACACACACTGGAAGAGACTATACAGAAAACAGAAAATGGTGAATAGATTTCCATTATCTTGCAGTGATAGTTTTGGAAAATAAAATAAAAACATTATCTTAAGGTAGATGTTACAGTCTTCTTGACTCTGTAGCATCCATTAGTATTATTCACTGAGAGACTTAAGATATGGCATGGCACCCAAAAACACAGTGGTAGAATGGGGGGGGAGTCTTGGCATTTGGTGAGGAATAATACTCATTTGCACTAGTGCCATGGGTTACTTTTCTTGCTCTGGGGTTAGCCTTGTGAAATTTTGTCTGGTTGAGTCAGAATCATAAAGAAAAGTAAGAACTCAAAAATCAGGATATGTCTGAAGCAATATAAAAGGGAATTGAGGAACATCTCCATGAATGTAGGAATTAATTTCTTCTTCCCCCTATTCTTTCCTTTTAAAATGTACTCAGTATTTTGTCTTTAATACTTTCAGTCTTTACAGCTTTGCTAGTTGTTACATAAGTACTTTTATCAAAAAATTTTGAAAATTGGAATTTTGTTTAATGAATACATAGAGGAAACTCTTGAGATTGGTCTTTGACATGCAAATATATATTTTATGCAGACTTAGTTTCTTTATCTTAGCTTGATCAAATTGCATTTTAAATTTTGGCAATTAAATTTTTTTTACTAGCTTTTAGGTATTTTTGAATCTTGTATTAAGAATATTCTCTAGTAATCTCTTAATTCACTATAGAATAACTACATACATATATACATATGTGTGTGCATTTACATTTCATATATATATATATCTTTAAATCTAGATTCATAATAGATTGTGAAATTTTGATAAAGGGAAGAGAAACCTATTATGGGGGGGGGAAGAAAATTTATATTTCCTGTCCTGTATAACAGGCTCCCCTTTCAGAGAGCCCTGGAAGCATTTCTCTTTATAAAATTCCTCAAATTAAAAGTGACCTGTTTTAAAAACAGTTCTGAACACTGAGAGTAACAGGAAACATCTATCTATTAACCAACTTTTGTTTCTTGTTTCATCTTATCTCTGTGCCTTTGTATCACTATCCTGCATACCTAGAATATTTCCTTCCTCATGTCTACCCCTTGATTCTTCCCCCCCCACACATTTATTTTATTTTTTAATTTCTAGAATAAAACAAGCATTTCCATAACATGGTATTTAAAATAGGTGATTGCCCCCAAATCTCCAAATCAATTACAGACAGCTTGCTATTCCTTTCAGAGAGATAATAAAAGTGTCTTGTGAATCAACCTCCCCCCATTAGACATAAACAGATCTCTGTTCAACTCAGATGTTCCCTCATGCAGGAGTCTTGCAGGTCTTCTGGGTTATTTAACTTCCCTTATACTTTGCATCTGTATTTTAGAAACCTAATGGGCCCCGGGTGGCACCCTGATGCATAGAGTGCTGGGCGCGGGAGTCACAGGGGGTTCCTGTTAAGTCTTTCTGAGTTCAAATCTAGCCCCAGACACTGGATGATTTTGTGACCCTGAACAAGTCACTTAATCCTGTTTGCCTCATTTCTTTATCTGTAAAATTAGCTGGAGAAGGATATGACAAACCACTGATATCTTTGCTAAAAATGTCAAATGGAGTCATCAATAATGAACATAATTGAAACATCTGAATACAACAGCAAAATTTATTTACATGTTGCTTTTCTCATTAATATTTAAACTCCTTAAGGAAGTTTGTTTTTTTCTGTTTTTGTATTTCTACTTTTTTAGCATAGTGCCTGTGGTAGAGTAAATCCTTAATATTTATAAATACATGATGATTAATTATACTCATTTAAATTATGTTTTTACTTAAGAGATTTTTCATGTTGACACTTAAGTAATAATATAGAAGATATTAAACTTAAAATATTAAACTTAAATATTTATTAAATATTAAACTTAAAATATTAAACTTTGAATCACTCATTTTTTAATTTTTAAAAAAAATTATTTAAGGCAATGGGGTTAAGTGACTTGTCCAAGGTCACACAGCTAGGCAATGGTGCCACCTAGCAGCAGTAAGTCTTTTTTAGGAAAATCTTCTGTCCTAGAAGATGCAAAGTCAAAAAGTGAAGCCATCCCTGCTGTCATCAGTCATTTCACAAGCATTAATTAAGCACTGGCAGCATGCTAAGTATTGTACTAGCCAGCATTTGTACAGCTCTTGGAGAGGAGTCCAGTTTTCCTGGTGTATATGAATAGGAGTAGCAATAGATAATTATTCTGGAAAGAGAGATTGGGTCCAGATTGGAAAGAGCTTTAAAAGACCCCTTTACCAGGGCAGCCAGCTGGAACAGTGGATAGAGCACCGGCCCTGGAATCAGGAGGGACCTGAGTTAAATCTGGTCTCAGACATTTAATACTTACTTAGCTATGTGACCTTGGACAAGTCATTTAACCCCATTGCCTTGCAAAAAACCAAAAATAAATAAAAAGGACCCCTTATCATAGAGACAGCAGGGAGCTGCTAGAATGTGTATGGTGTGGGGGGGGCGGATAGCCTGGTATGAGCTACACTTAAGAAAAATCACTTTAGCCTCTAAAAGGTGGATTGAGAGGGGGAAGAGACTTGAGCCAGGGAGACTAAGTGAGAGGCCTTTATAGTAGCTCATACAAGAGATGATGGTCTAAATAGTGAGATTGGCAACTGATTGGCTATTCACAGGGAAGGCAATAAAGATAACAGATTAAACAACTTGAGAGACTAAAAGAAACGTGGTGTCCTTGGGACATGGGAAAGCTCAAAGAATGGTAGATTTGGAGGAAAGGTAAGAAACTTGGAATAGGAACTTCAGTGCTTACTGATAGATTCTGTATCATGCAGTTTGAAGTGTCCAGTAGACCAGAGAAACTTGGACAGTCAATAAATCACCATTTATTGAGCACCCCTAGGTGCCAAACACTGTGCCATCCATTGAAGATGCAGAGAAAGGCAAAAGACAGTCCCTGTTCAGGGAGCTCACAGTGTGATGGAGTAGATATATAAAAACAATTATGTGCAGAGATGTTCTATACAGGATAAAGTGAAGATAATCCATAGAGGGAAGATCCTAGCATTAAGGGAGATCAGGAAAGACTTCTTGCAAATTGCTCATCATAATTACATTATTCCTATTTCCAATAGATTTTGTTGTAGTCATGCTGTTTTTGTAGCTCTGCTTTCCCTGTTTCTCTGAATTCTTCACTTTCATTCCTTAATATTCCATTTCATTAATGTAATCGTTTTATCAAGCCATTACTCAGTCAGTGCTCCTTTGTTGTTTTTTTTTTTGTTACCTCAAAAAAAGTGGTGCTATGACTATTTTGGTTTATATTGCTCTTTCTGTCTTTGAGTTATATGGGTAAAATGCCTATCAGGACCTCTCTGGGTTAAAGGGTATGGATGGTTGATTCACTTTCCAAAAACTTAATCACAAATTGCTTTTTGGAGAGGTTGAACCCATTCATACTGGCACAAATTGTACATCATCTTTCCGTGCTCATGCTTCTGTAGACTCTCCCAACATTTCCTGTTTCTGTCTGGTTTTGCTGTCCTTTTAAGGAACTCTTTAATAGCCAGCCCTTTCCTTGACTGGTGTTTCTTATATGGGGCTTATATGTTGGAATAATCAAAATCATTATGCATGTTAGAAGTTAATGAATTTATTTTCCTATTAGTGAATCGTCAGGTAAGATGGGATCCCTTCAAATGGATCATAGAGTCCATCTGGTTCAACCTACTCATTTTACACTTGAGAACACCAAAGCCTAGACAGATTAAGTAATTCTCCAAGTCAAACAGATAACTGACAAAGTTTGGACAATAATGTTCCAACTCTAGTGAGTCATTTATAGACTTTGAGTATTTTTTTTTAGGTTGTTTTTTTTTGCAAGGCAAATGGAGTTAAGTGGCTTGCCCAAGGCCACACAGCTAGGTAATTATTAAATGTCTGAGATCGGATTTGAACCCAGGTGCTCCTGACTCCAGGGCCGGTGCTCTATCCACTATGCCACCTAGCTGCCCCCACTACGCCACACCACCTAGCCACCCCAACTTTTGAGTATATTCTTAAAAAAAAAAATCTAATCCAAAACAGTTTATACTGTGTAAATGAGGTCCACAAAATGTTTCCTTTTCTACTTGGGGTTTAACTAATGGTACTGCACTTGGAATGAGGACACTGAAGCTTTTGAGTTGAAAATATAAAAAGGAGCCTTGATCATTTTATTTACCCATTTCAACTCTTTGTTGTGGCAAAAAACTCTGTCTGATTGTGTGGCACCTTCCTTTGGGGAGGAAAGGAAACCCAGGAGGCTCCCATTACCAAAAGAGATTTTAAAAGGTTAGCTTTACCAACTATCTGGAGATAGAAGTTGAGTATTGTTAGATCTTCAAGTCTATGCCTTGAATGGAGAGGTGTGGCAGCAGCTCTATGGAGGGCTTTTTGATCTAGGAAAAGACCTATTAGAGATTTTTCAGTCCTTTCAGACCTTCTTGGAGGGTGGAGGGTGATTAACTGAGTGGAGAAAATGTTAAATGCTAGACCCTAAGCTAAGACCTGGGGACACAAATAAACAGACAGCCCCTACCCACATAAGAGTTTAAAAGATAGCATAAAGGGGGATGGTTCCACAGAAGGGAATTTGCTTTGAGTCATAGATAAAGAGGCAGTCCATTTATGCACCTTTTCCAAGAGAAATGAAGGTATTTGTTCTTTGCTACTTCTGTGCTTTAGGATCTGTGAACATAGTGATTGAAGTAAATGAAAGTACAAGAATGGAATGTTTCCTTTCATACTCAAGGTTATACTCAAGTGCTCTGGAACTCCTTGAGCCCAGATGAACATTTATTTATTAAATTATCATTAGGAAATAGATAAGACTTAATTGGTTTTAGAGGTGAAAGCATGAAACAATGAATGCTTATAGGATAATAGACAATTAACAGGAGGATACTTTTGAAGTCTTAGGGAGATGACTGGTTTGCATGCAGGATTCTGTATGTGGAAACTACAGATTCCAATACACAGATAACCTAGATGGGGGGAACCTTCATTATTAATACAGTTATATATCAATGTGTATACAAATATGTTTTATAGTAAATAGCTCTTCATTTTCATTCCTCAGGGAAGATGACAGTTAAAAAGTTCTAAGAAGCAAACTTATACTTCTATGTATAATAAAAACTAGAATTTATATGGTGCTTCAAGGTTTTTCAAGCACTTTAAACAAAATTTCTCATTTGGTCCTCCAAATAACCCTGTGAGGTAGGTGCTCTTTTATTCCTATTTTATAGAAGGAGAACTGAGGCTGAGAGATTAGTGACCTTTTTAGGGTCTAGTATGAGGTACTTTGAACTGGGGTCTGCTTGACTCTAAGCCCAACACTTAACTACTTGCCTTTTACCCTAAGAAACCACAAACCTCTTGTTAATCATGGTTTAATGGGCCTTGTAGCTCAATATCTTTTTGTTGTTCTTTATAGTTCATGGACTTTCTTTCAGAAGCAACTTCATAACTCCTGGGTATTGAAAATTGTGCCCATCTTGAAGGTGCTTCTTTTTAAATATCTTTTTCTGTATTGATCTATTTTTCTCACAATGTTGTTAACTGAGTTATATGTTGACCCTAGTTTGAGGGCTTTATAGCCTCAGAATAAATTTCAGTAGGATTGCTTAATCTGTATTTATTTAGAAAAATTCTAGGAAATATGAACCATTCTGTATTTCTCATGTGTTTGTTACTGGCATAATTTTCTGAGTGTTTACAGCTGTTTCTTGCTACCATTCCCTAAAGTGATTATTTCTACATTCAAACACATTGTCTTAGCAGGTTATCCCCTTGATGTGGTTTTTATGGAAGAGAATATTTTAAGCAGAAAATTATAGAACACTTAATCTAGATGGGTGGCTAGGTGACGTAGTGGATAAAGCACCGGCCCTGGAGTCAGGAGTACCTGGGTTCAAATCCGGTCTCAGACACTTAATAATTACTAGTTGTGTGGCCTTGGGCAAGCCATATTTGTCTTGCAAAAACCTAAAAAAAAAACCCACAAAAGCAAAAACTTTATTATCTGGACAGTTAGAATAGACGTAGACAAGAAATATAAGTTGATTATGATGAATCAGATGACATTTCATCTCCCCCCCAAAATTTAAGGGACGCATTGGGATAAATTATCTTGCATAAAAGTGCAAAAGAGCTTTTATAATGGAGGAGAACATGGAGGACAGTGGCAGGCAAGGTTTGAATGTCACTCTGGGAATTGGCTCAAAGAGAAAGTAACACTCAATTGGATATAGAAATCACATTGTAATAGAATAATACTGTGATGTTAGAAATGGTGAACCAAGGGGCAGCTAGGTGGCACAGTGGATAGAGCACCGGCCCTGGAGTCAGGAGTACCTGAGTTCAAATCCTACATAAATATAAAGTGAATAAATATAAATATATATATGAAGTAGTTGGAGGAACTAGCACGTGGGGGGAGGGAATCAGGACAGACATCATGCTGAAGATAGTACCCAAGCTTCAGTTTCAAAAGATCCAATTGGAATTACATGTCCATGAAAATACAGTCTAGTTCTGGTGTAATCCCTGGAGAAAAGTATAAGAGAAGTTTTTAAAAAGTGAACAACAATATACATTCAGATTCCCTTTGGATAGTGGATGGCATTGTCCATAATAACAGGACAGAGCACCTTGTCATGATGCATTTGAGTATGTGACAGATTGGCTTGGTAGAGGAGATCCTTTTTTTTTTAATGATTGTATTTATTTTGAGTTTTACAATTTTTCCCCTAATCTTACTTCTCTTCCTCCACTCCCCACAGAAGATAATTTACCAGTCTTTATGTTGTTTCCATGGTATACGTTGATCCAAATTGAATGTGATGAGAGAGAAATCATATCCTTAAGGAAGAAACAAAGTATAAGAGATAGCAAGATCAGACAGTAAGATATCAGGTTTTTTTCCCCCCTAATTAAAGGTAATCGTCTTTGGTCTTTGTTCAAACTCCATGGTTCTTTATCTGGATACAGCTGGTATTCTCCATTGCAGACAGCCCCAGATTGTCCCTGATTGTTGCACTGATGGAATGAGCAAGTCTAGCAAGGTTGATCATCGCCCTCATGTCACTGTTAAGAGTGTACAGTGTTTTTTTGGTTCTGCTCATCTCGCTCAGCATCAGTTCATGCAAATCCCTCCAGGCTTCCCTGAATTCCCATTCCCTCCTGGTTTCTAATAGAACAATAGTGTTCCATGTCATATGTGTACCACAGTTTGCTAAACCATTCTGTAGAAGAGATCCTCTTGCTTGCACCTTGGACACCCAAGTTATCTCCATTAGAGTTTTTGTGGGGTCATGTTAGAATATCATATATACATCAGAATCTCATTTTGGGATGATACTAAAATTAGGATTACAAATGCAGTCCTTTCAGTTTAATGGAGTTAAAATAACCAGTGCCATAAAGAGAAGTTAAGAGTTAGTTTCTCTGAATTTTATGGAGAAGCTTCACTTGGACTTTTTTTTTGGCAGGGCAGTAGAGTTAAGTGACTTGTCCAAGGTCACATAGCTAGGTAATAAGTGCCTGAGACTGGATTTGAACTCAGGTCCTCCTGACTCCAGGGCCGGTACTCTATCCACTGTGCCACCTAGCTGCCCCAAGAATGTGGGGGGGTTTTACTAAATCATTCAGAAATACCTTAACCTAATAACAGGCCCAGAGCTAGGTATAATTATAGTAGAGAACCTCATTGACCAAAATTAGGGTCTTTCTCAGGAGAAGAGGCATTCCTTAACTGGAAGAACAGTCGTGAGAAACCTGAATTACATAGGTGTCAATGCAATGAAGAGGGTTAGGCAGATGGAAAGCTTTGATGGAAAACTGTTTTTGAACTTTGGGGGGGGAGGGGGGATTAATAGCTGAACCTAAAATATGTCCATGGCAGACTTGTTTACAAAAACTTTTTTAAAATGTTTGGGAGTAGCACAACATCATAGTTGGCTTATTCTTTGTGGGGTCTATATTTCAATGAAGGCGAATAAAACTTAGTATTCTTCATGGACATAAAATTTAGGTAGTTGATAGAGATAAAATACTAGAGGATAAGCTCAGATTGGCCTGGCATTGCAAGGGCTTAAAATGCTGGAGTCTAGATAGTGGGACAATTTGTGTTTTCATGGGTGTATGGGAATAGAGTTAAATAGAAGAGGAGTTTGAAGATAAAGATCTTGTGATGACAGTCTTGACTTAAATATGCATTTCTCTGTATTCTGTTGAGGTCTTTTTTTCCCCTTTCATTTAAGGGGCATAGAGGATAGCATTGGACCCATAATCAAAAAGACAAGTACAGAACTGTGTCATACTGAGCCAGGTCACTTAACCACATCTGCCTCAGTTTCTTCATCTGTAAAATGCAGTAAATAATAATACTTATCTCCCAGAGATGAGATCATTGTAAAGGTCTTCCCAAAACTTAAAGTGTTCTATAAATGCTAATTCTTATCGTTAAAAGAGGAACTCACGTTTTGTTTTTGTTTTTCAGAGTATGATACTGAGTTAGGAGATCAGATTCTGACCTTGTCTTTCTTAGTCATAGGCTTTGTGACCTTGAGCTCTTTTATGTCTTTATCACTCCTCTGTGAAGGACATTAAACTAGGTTATTATGAGGTCTTTTTTGGCTGTAAAATTTATGTGACTGTATTTCATCAACCTGAACTGATAACTCATTACAGCACAGGTTGGGGGCAGGGAGCAGAAGGTTGTATATGTTTTTTGTGCACATGGCTATATTTTGAGGAACTTGGTTTTGCTAGGGTCTATCAAAATCCAAATATTAAAGGACTGTGGCTTCTAGTATATAATCCTTAAGTATCTATCAAGAGGTTGATATTTCAATCTAGGTTAAGTGTGAAATTATATAATACATGTATATAAGAATTTTATTTTTAAAAATTCTCATCCTTAGAATGAAAATAGTAATACTTTATATTTTACCCAATGGAAATAAATGAAGTTAGATCATATGATTTCATGAGATTATTTAAAATTATGAAATCTTTTGTATTGTGGAAATGTACTCATTTATCCAGTGGCCAGATGTTTGTCATCCTTGACAAAGGGAACATGGAATTATATTCTTGTTTACTTTGGGGGGGGGCATGTCAGTGTCAGGCCAAAGTCTGTCAATTTAGTACTTTCTATAAAATTAAAATTTATTTAAACAAGCTTTATTATTTGTTTTTCTCCTGGTAACTTTCAGTTCTTCCCTTGGTTGGACCAGACTTGCTGAGTAATAAATGGTTTGAAAGGCTGTGAATTCTATTGGAGCCAACCCACTGAGAGCAGACTAAGCAAGGAAGACTAAGACTACTTAGAAAAGCATAGTTAGGAGTAGCTAGGTGGTGTAGTGGATAGAGCACCAGCCCTGAAGTCAGGAGTACCTGAGTTCAAATCTGGCCTCAGACAGTTAACAATTACCTAGTTCTGTGACCTTGGGCAAGTCACTTAACCCCATTGCCTTGCAAAAAACCAAAAAAAAAGAGCATAGTTCTCTGCTGAGTGAGGAAGAGAAAGAATGAATATGAGAATGTGTATTTAGCCAAATAATTATGATCTAATTAAAGATAATAAATTTAAATGACATAATATATTTTATATATCAGGAAATAATTATATTCTAAATTGAATGCATTCAGACCACACTACATTTTCCAGTAGTGTTAGATAGTTAACATGAGGCAACATTTTTCCTAGCAGAAAGAGCTAATTATACTGATGACCAGGTAGCTTAAAAACTCTTAGGAATTAGATTAGTAGGAAGAGACTTATTGAAAGTTTTAAATTTTCTGATTTAAAGATAATTTATTGTGGTTGCACTATATTTTAGTTAGAAAATAATGAACTAGGGGCAGCTAGGTGGCGCAGTAGATAAAGCACCAGCCCTGAAGTCAGGAGTACCTGGGTTCAAATCCAGTCTCAGATACTTAATAATTACCTAGCTGTGTGGCCTTGGCAAGCCACTTAACCCCATTTGCCTTGCAAAAATCTAAATAATAATAATAAACTAGATCCTATTATTCTTAGGCAATCATGGTTGGTAATAGGCAATTAGACCAATGATGTTCCAAACTTCAAAGCCTGGCTTATCACTGTTTTCAGGGTTGATTGTGTTTTGAAGCCTTGAATTGATTTGTGAGTTAGTCATATACAGGGTGTTGGGTGTTATCTCTGGGCAGTACGTGTAGCTTTTTAGCTTTATAAGAAATTAAGATAGCAAAAATGGAAAATGTTTTTCTTCTGAATCATTGGTTTTTTCTAAATGAAAAAAGTTTAGATGACTTTGTTTATATTTTTATTTCATATTTGTGTCTTTTATAGCTTATTTTTAATTAGCCTTCAGAACACAGAATATTGTAATTTTTTGGTTTAAAAATCTCTCAGGGCATAATTGCATAATTTTTGTTGTTGTCTTTCTAAAGCTTCTCACCTTCTGATTGAGGAGGGATCCCATAGTGTCTGGCATCACTTATGGTTGAAAGTCTAAAGCAAAATATTAAAGTACTTGATTTGAGTGACTGAATTAGTTCAGGGAACACACTTCCTTATTTAAATTATATTTGTATAATATCAACTCTAATATAATAACATAAGTGAATGAAGCATTGGATTTAAACTTGGAAGAAACAAGCATTATGTATCTACCATGTGGCATAGGTATTGCCAAGTGCTGTGAATACAAATGCAAAGAATAAAATTGGTCCAGACCACCTGTAAAAAGAGCAGAAATGTGAGGATGGGGGGAGCAGGTAGGATGAAGGTCCCCAAGGATATAATATTGTAGTCCACAGGAATTCAGGAACAGGGCCTGAAAGAGATTGGAAATAGGGAAGCTTGTGCAGGGATAGGTGGTTCCATGACTCAGAAGCTCCAGGACAGACCAGTCAGGAGGGGAGTTACTGGAAAGAAGAGATACATGCACATGGTTTCAAAGTCAAGAAAATTGGAAAATGGATCAGGAGAAGAATGGGGGGGAAATGTACTTCTTACCTTTATGAATTTTAAAAATCTCATTTACTGACATTGAGTTGCATTTTGTAAAATGGATCGATGAGATCTTTCTATAAAAGCAGTAATCTAAACTGCATTTATAAATGATTTGTAAATGTACTAATGAAAGGGCAAAGGAAAGTACAAAATGTTTTTTTTCCAACTCAGTATTACTCAAGGTAGCATTCTCTTTTCCCACCCCCAACTCAGTTTATAGAATAATTTAATTTTAAATATTCATGTCCCTTGGAAACAGGGAATATAATATGTCAGTATTAGAAGCAGCATGGTGTTCAGCTAAAAACTTAAATGGAAATAAGATAACTTTACTGCTCAAGAATCATTGAACAAAATTTTGGATTTATCCAATTTGGGGAGGGTGGCATAGAGGTAGGATATGCTTCAGAAAGTTCTGCTATCAGCTTGACTGATCTTGAAAATCCAAGGCCATATCCATTAGCCTGAAATGTGCAATTCATACTTCTTGCTTTAGTGGAAACAAACCTTTCACACTTTTTAAAAAAGTATATGGATAATAGTGAGATCTTCATACAATCTTGTTTGTTCTACTGTTAGTGATGCTCTACTTTAAGATTTAAATAAGAACAATGATACCCTTGTTTTTTGTAACCACCTTTTTTTTTCAAAGCACTTTCAGAGATAGTGCTCATAACTTTTATTTTCCTACCTATGCAGATAACTAAAAACCAGATACTTAAAAATTATTCTAAAGTCTTGGATTTTAAAACAGTGCTGAAGTACCAATTCACACCTGTCAAATTGGCTAATATGACAGAAAGGGAAAATAACAAATTTTGGAGGGTATATGGGAAAATTGATGATACACTGATGGTGGAGCTGTTTACTGATGTAATCATTCTGGAGAGCAATTTGTGTCATCTCCTTTGACCAACAATATTACTAGTAGCCTGCATCACAGAGAGATCCAAAAAAGAGGGAAAGGATCACTATGAATAAAATTAACTAGCTGTGATCTCCTTTTATGATGGCAGAGAATTGGAATTTGAGAGGGGGATGCCTATCAATTGGGAAATAGCTGAACAAATTGTAATATAATAGTGACAAAAATATTTTTCTTTTAATTGAAATTTCATTTTATTTTTCCAGTTACATGCTTTGTTAGTTTTTCAACATTCATTCATTTTCAGATTAATGAGTTGCACATTTTTTCTCCCACTCTCCCTTTCCTCCCCCCTTCCCATGGTGGGGAAATCTGGTAAAAGTTGTACATTTGTTTTTTTTTTTTTTTATTTAAGGCAATGGGGTTAAGTGACTTGCCCAAGGTCACACAGCTAGGCAATTATTAAGTGCCTGAGGTCACATTTGAACTCTGGTCCTCCTGACGCCAGAGCCTTTGCTCTATCTAGTGTGCCACCTAGTTGCCCCTGTACACTTATATTTAACATAGAATACTATTTTCTAAAAGTGATGAGCTGGGTCATTTATATGGGAAGGCTTAAATGAACTTATACTAAGTAAAGTTAGTAGAACCAAGAGAACATTGTACATAGTAACAGCACTACTGTAAAGATGATCAACTGTATGTGATTTATATAAAGTATTAGCAGTACAGTGATCTAAGACAATTTGAATTCAAGGAGTTTGAGTTGCATTTCATAGCATTATTTGTCTTGATGTTTATATGGGGGGGGTCTGTGTTTTCCATCACAATGTAACTAATATGTAAATTTGTTTTGTATGACCATACCTGTATAATGTATATTAAATTGTTTGC
The DNA here is from genome assembly GCF_037893015.1 of Macrotis lagotis. Classification (NCBI taxonomy): domain Eukaryota; kingdom Metazoa; phylum Chordata; class Mammalia; order Peramelemorphia; family Peramelidae; genus Macrotis; species Macrotis lagotis. The sequence goes on from NC_133659.1 coordinate 73,714,973, forward strand.
CCTCTTAAGAAAGGTAGAGAATTTGGAACACATTTTTTTTTAAGGAGTGTTAATTTCTTTTTATATGTAAGTGGAAAAAATAAAATATTAATTTAAAAAAAAGTAAAGTCTTATTTTTCCTTCTTTAGGTCATTTTGACCCCGAACAGCATATGAAAAGGAAGATACGGTTAACAGCAGAAGCAGAGGTAAGTAACCCATGTCTACTCCCAGAACAAAATGTAACAACTTCACGCTAAATTGATTGATATGAAGTCACAGGACTTGACGGTCCAAGTGTAAATTGAATTAGAAATTTCTAAAGGTATTCTACTTAAAGGGAATTGCTAAAATGTTTTCATTTACATTACACCTCTTCAGTTGTTAAAAACAAGATTTAAACATTCCTCAAGAAGAAAGTTCCTCATAGTATATCATGGAAAATAACATCTTTAAAAAAAAGAAGAAAATTCCTTTTTTAATGTCTTATGCCAGTCATCTAGTGATAGCTAGCAAAATGTAATTGGATATCTCAGTTGGTCTTTTTTTAGCCTTTAGACTTCACTGTTCGGAAGATTTTTTTTTTTTGACATATCGTGGATTTCGAGCTTGGAGGAAACTTGGAGAGCCATGGAGTCCAACATCCTCATCTCATAGGTGAAGACCCTGAAGCATAGAAAGTAACTTTTCTGAGATCACACAGTTAATATTGAAGTGGAATTTGAAGTCACATCATTCTGGCTCAATCCCCTGATCCTCTTTTTCTCTCAAAAAACCCCTTCTTTCCCCCTTTTCTCTCAAATTTCTTTACCTTATAGAAAAGGAGACTTCAAATCTGAACTTGAATTAAAAAAAAGTACCTCACTCATCTACAGGATAACTCAGTCATATCCATATCAACCATAAATGGAAAAATCTATGGAGTCCCAGACTGAAGTACTTGATCAGAGAATAGTATATGTGAGATACCTTCAGAGGATAGAAGTCTGTTCACTTATTGTTTATAAAAAGTTTACTGATTTCAAAAGTTTGATCATCTACTCTTGGCTGTTCTACCTAACTTTCAACTAAGATATTAGAAAAGGAGCAGACTAGCTGATTTAGTTGAGTAGGTATAGGAGCCCTCTGAGGTCCTACACCTGAGTGGACTCTTTAGACTATGTTACTGTGTTGTGACTTAGTCATTGATGATACTGTTTTAGCACTTACAATGTGCAGATTTCTGGCTATTTGGAAACTATTCCTTTATGGAATAACCTCATTTCCTAAAAGCATTTCCTAATTGATTGGCATCACTTTTCGATTCTTTACTGTAACAAAAAGAGCTGCTGTGAATATTTTTGTACATAGATCTCTGGTTATATAGACCTAGTGGCAATATCTCTGGGTCAAAAGGTATGTACAGTTTAGGAATTGCTTTCTAGAATGATTGACTAGTTCTCAGCTCTACCAACATTGCCTTGATTTAACAGTTTTCCCACATCCCCTCCAGCATTTGCCATTTTTCTCTTTTTTTTTGCATGTTAACCAGTCTGTTGGGTATGATGTGATGGTACCTGAGTTACTTTAATTTGTGTTTTTTCTGATTATTAAAGATTTAAAGCATTTTTTCATGATTACAGTTAAGTTTAGATTTTTTCCTCTTAAAATTGCCTTTTCAAATCCTGACAATTTATAGGTTGGGAAATGTCTTTTAGTCATGTAATGTGACTTAATTCCCCTTTCAGAGAAACTGTGTAAAGTTTGCCCCCCTAATTTCCTGCTTTTCTTTTAATGATAGTTGGGGCAGCTAGGTGACCCAGTGGATAGAGCACCAGCCCTGGAGTCAGGAGGACCTGAGTTCAAATAGGGCCTGAGACATTTAATAATTACCTAGCTGTGTGGCCTTGGGCAAGCCACTTAACACAATTTGCCTTGCAAAAACCTTAAAAAAAAAAACCCAGCTTCATTTGTGTTTTAAATTTTTAAAATTATAATATCAAATCATCCATTTTACTTCCTGTGGACTTTCTCTTATTTTGATTATGAATTCTTATCCTATCCTTCTGACAGGAGAGTTCTTCCATGCTCCCTTAGTTTGCATATGGTATAACCCTTTATGTTTAAATTGTTTTTCCATTTTGAGCTTATCTTGGTAAACAATATGAACTAGTGGTCTGTGCCTGATTTCTGCAAGACTTCCCAGTTTTGGTCAAATGAGTTCTTGCCCCAATAACTGGGGTCTTTGTGTATATCAAACATTATTTTATTAGCTTCTGTTTATTGTTTACTTAATCTGTTCCACTGATCATATCTAGCAGCAGATTACTTCTGTGATTAAAGGTTGTTCTGATAGTTTTGAGAGATGGTACTGCTAGACTCCCTTACTGTTTTTCTTACTTCATTCCTTTGATATTCTTGGCCTTTGATATTCATTCCTCCAGGTGAATTTTTTGTTATTTTTTTCTAATTCTCTAAAGTAATTCTTTGATAATTTGATGTGGTAGCTGATAGGTTAATTAATTTAATTAGTATGGTCATTTTGATTATATTGCCTCAACCTGCCCACAAGCAATTAATCATTCTTCAATTTGTAATTGTGTAGTTCTTGTGTGTATCTTTGGCAGGTAGACTAGCAAGGGTTTTATACTGCTAGTTATTTTAATTGGAATTTCTCTTTCCCTCTCTTCCTGTGGGGTTTTGTTGCTAATGATTTTATGTGACTTTATTTTATATCCTGCAACTTTGCTGAAGCTATTCATTGTTTGAGTTTAAGTAAACATAGCATCTACAAGGAGTATTGTTTTTATTTCTCCAGCTTAATCACAGTTGCTCCTCTCTGTCTTAATCTGAGACCTGGAACTGGGTAATGGGTGACCGAGCTGGCAGATTCATCCATTCTTTTTGCCAGTACTAGTTCAGGGGTTCCTTGAGATCTCTTTCTGTCCTGTCTACACAGACCTCTTCCTAAGCTTCCCTGGCTGAAAAAAAAATATTCATTGTGACATTTTCTTGAATTTCCCATCAGAATTGGTTGGTCTGCCCTCTTGATTCAGCTCCTCTCCCCACCCAACTATTTTTTAAAACTACTTTGCTTGTGACTATAAACAGCTTCATAAAAATTGATGACTCTGTCTTAACTGATTTTTTGGGGGGATTTTTTAGAGGCATCAATGCTAGATGAACTGTTTCCTTCTTTCTCTAAAACAATTAACTCCTTTGTGAATATTTAAAATTTTAGAAAAGATAATCAACTTTTTAGGATAGCTTCTGAACCCTGTAAAATCTTCTTGAGAATTTGAAATTATGCACTTTATGAGCAGTATCATCTCAGAAAGCAGAGAAAGGCAGTGCAGAGTTAGTTTAGACAAAGATTGGGAAGATCAGTTAGTTATTTAACTAAGCAAAGTCATCTCCATTGGCTTTCAGAGATGAAGCTGGGAAGATTACATGAAGAGGAAACATGGAAAAGATTTACAAAAACCATTACAACAAACTTTTCTACATCAAGAATAGTGGAACCATCACATTTTTGGACCCTAACATTATGGTCCCTGACATATTTCAAAGGAGGTTGAAATGTCCCTAAAGAGAATAAATCGGGGGGGGGGGGGGCACAGCCAGAACAGATCATGTATAGAAAGGATATCTCCTGCAAAAAGTTAAATTGTGAAGGTATCGAGAGGCTGAAAGACATGGTTTCCTGTAGGTGGGGTGGAGGTGTAAGAGAAAAAGAGTATCGGTAATTCCTGACCTAGGTCTGCTCTACCATTTGTGCCAAGAGCCTGATGAGGGTCATCAGTAAGCAAACTGGGTATATCCTTAATTGAAGGCATTATTAGGGAAGCAAGTAGGTCTTCACAATTGATATTAAGCCATTAAGTACAACCTTTCTGTCTCATATAAATCATAATTACTCAGGATTCCCTGGAAGATAAAATGATAATCAATATTGACTTTCCGTCAATAAACAAATCAATAAGTGCTAGGCATACAAAGAACCCTGCTCTCTAGGAGTCCCCCATCTAACAGAGAGCAAGACAAGACTGAAACAGAGCTAAACAGCAGGGTTGGGAGTCCCCTGGCATGGGCACCATGCAGTCAGAGGAGCCCAGCTAGGGGGGGTGATAGGATCACTGCCTCCCTAAATGCAGGGTTATCTGATGACCACGTTTGAGACAGGGAACAGTGAGAGGGCAGCCCTTTGATGATGACCATCACAGGAGGCAGTATGTAGTGTGTGGGGTCAGGGAGAACTGAGAGGACAGCCTTTTAATAGTGATCATCACACAAGGTACAACATGGGGTACCGTTGTCAGAAGCAAAAGTGTGTGTATACCCTCAACTTTGGAGAGAATGAGCAGGCAAAAATGACTCAGTGAAATTTTAGACCTATTTGAAAAATGACCATCTAGATTAAAAAGTCAAAGCAGGTTTTTTTTTTAAGCATTTTAGGATGAGCCAGGCACTTCCCTGAACTCTAGAGATACAAAGAGAGACAGAAGACAGTAGCCTGGAGCTGAGAGATGGAACAGCTTACTAGAGGACTACCTAGGAGACTGGGATTGCTGGATTGAAGAGGACATAATGGTGAAGAAAGGGCAAGAAAACTGGAAAATTAGAAAAGGCTCCATTATTATAAAGGACTTTGAACTCCCAATAGAGGATTTTGTATTTGATCCCAGAGGCAATGGGGTGAAACCATTGGATCTTCGATTTTGAAAAAATCACTTAAGTGACTGAATGGAAAAGTGACTGGTTGGAGTGGAAAGACTTGACAGAGTCAGCAGCAAGCTAATGCCATAATCTGGGCATGAGGTGATAAGGCCCTGTACTGAAGGCACTTGAGATGCTGAGATACTGAGAGAAGTTGTGAAATGAACCCGCCTTTGAAATGGCTTGGATTTGAATGGGTGAGAGAGAGTGAGGAGTTCAGGGTTGTGAGCCTGAGGGCCTGCAAGTACGATGTCATCCCCAGAATAATAGGAAAGGGGCACTGGGGAGAGAGAAAGGTAAAAGATCTGTTTTGGATCTGCTTGAATGTCTATTGGAACTTTTGGGAACAGATGAAATCACCAAGGAAAGTAATATAGAAAGGAGGGTCCAGGATAGCGACTTGTGGACATGACTTGGATGATGAACTTGCAAAGGAGCGTTAAGATATAAGTGGTCAGATAAGTAGGAAAACAAGAGAAAGTGGTATCCCCAAAACTCGGAGAAAATAGAGTATCAAATGGGACAGAGTGAGTGAATAGCAGTCAAAGATTGCTTAGAGTTCAAACCACCAGTAGTGAATACCTTTTACTCTGTGCTGAAAAGCACAATTAAAAAACAAATAAGTTTGATTCCTACTTTCTGTATCCTGACTGCCATTAAAAACAAGTCTTTAGAACAAGAAGACAGTCTTATTCCACTCAGCATTATAAATCAACAGTAGCAAAGGATATTACAAAATTCAGCAAGTGACCAAGAATCAGATGACATGGGCAGTTAGAAATTATCCTTCTTTTAGTGTCACCATTCTGAGTAATAAAAAATGTTTTCTAATAGAAAATATGCTTACATGATTGATACTTGTTTGGAGTAAAAATGGTATATAAATGTAAAATAACCTGTATATTAAACTTGATTCTTAAACTTAGTGCAGGAGTTCCCAGGTATTTTCTAGCCAGAAACACTTTGGCATCTGACTGTTTCATAATATTGCTGTAACTCTTGTTTTACTTTCGCCTCTGCTTTTGTTCCTTGAAAATGTGACTTTGCCTTTCCCCTACTTTTTCTTCTGCCTGATCTTCATGTTTAAAATGAATATTTTGAAAATGAATAAATCCACAATATAGCTTTTATTCCATAGAAGTCTCTATGGGAAAAAAATACTGTTTCTGTCAACTTTGAAGTTGAATGTGTAACCTTTACAACACTAGACTAGGAATCTTGTCTATATTTGAGTTTGAGTTTGAATGGTACTCATGTTTCTTACTGGTAGGAGGATCTTGGGGACATTGCTTATAAACTCATTCATTTTCTTTTCTTGTTCCTCTCTCATAGTCAATACTCAATAACTTCTTCAGTTCTGAATCCTTGTGTGTAGTAACACAGGGGAAATAACCCTTCTCTTCACAGGAATGCTGTGTATCAAATAAGATTATAATAGTACTTTTAAAAAAATGTAAAATGACATCAATATCGCCTATGAGCATTGAGAAATATTTTTTGAGTACTGTTATTCTAACATTTTAGCAGCAGTTGGAATATTGAAAAAGTTAGGTAAAGGATAAATTGACAATAAAAACAAAAACTTGATCAAAGAAGCTGTGGTGCCAAGTGGTAGATGGTAGTTTTATTGACTATTGAGATGGATTAAAATGTGACTCACTGTAGCATGCTGTAATCTAGTTCAGTCTAGTTGTAAACTAGGATACCTTTTTTGTTTTTTTGTTTTTGTAAGGCAATGGGATTAAGTGACTTGCCCAAGGTCACACAGCTAGGTAATTATTAAGGGTCTGAGGCTGGATTTGAACTCAGGTCCTCCTGACTCCAAAGCCAGTGCTCTGTCCACTGCTCCATGTAGCTTCTCCCTAAGCTAGGATATTTTTCAACAGTACAATTCCAGTTTCCTTATTTATTAGTTGGTGTTTGTACCTGTGAATACCCTTAGCTCATATTGGAAAGATCTGATACTGAAATTTATTTCACAATAAACATTAGATTTTAGGTGTCATTATCAGACTGGATGTATGAAAGATCTTCCTCTCTGTCTTCCTCAGAGTTAAATGATTTGCCCAGAGTCACAGAGACCAGTAAGTGTCTGGGGTCCCTCAGGTCCTCCTGATTCCAGGCCCTGTACTGTTATCCACTTGTGTCAGTGAGCTGCTCCATTTTTGAGAGAAATCTTAAACTTTCCAGGTCTGAAACTGAATTCTGTCTAAGTTCTCCCCTTTGCCACACTTCCTTATTTCTATCACTTTTCAGTGATTAAGGTTGGGATGTTCCATTGTCTTGAACTCCTTCCTCACCCCACATATCCAATCTGCGTTTTTCTCCTTTACAATATCTTCCATATCTGACCTTTCTCTCATATTCCACAGCTCACCACTCCCCCAGATTATTGCAGCAGCCTCTTCATTGGCCTCTCACCTCTCCAGTTCATCTTCCACACATGGAGCAGCCAAGTGATTTTCCTTAAGGCTATATCTTTGTGACTCCACTACCTCATCAAGGGCTGTAGCTTCCTATCCTCTCAAGGATAAAACAGAAGCTTCTTCATGTAATTTATAAATTCCTGCTTATATTTGAAGCAGCACTTTTACACATTCAACAACCCAGTCAAATTGACTTTCTCTTTTTTTCCTCACATATCACATTTCATCTCCCATCTCTTTGCCTTTGTACTACTTGGAATGACCTTTCTCTTTGTTGTTTAGTAATTTTTCATCAAGACCCCATTTGGGGTTTTCTGGCAAAAATACTGGTTGCTATTCTTCTGTGACTTATTTTACAGATGGGGAGACTGAGTCAAACAGTTCCATGACTGGTTCAAGGTCACACGGCTACTGTCTGAGACTGATTTGTACTCGGGTCTTCCTGACTCTAGACCTGAAACTCTATCCAATGTGCCGCCCAACTACCCTTCTTCCTTACTACGTAAGAGTTCATCTACCATCTTCTGCAGTAATCCTTTCTTGATTCATTTCTCCTCCCCCTCCCCCCAGCTGTTAGTGTCCTCCTTTTCAAAGAATAATATTCATTTTAGCCTTATAGTTCTGTTACTTGTATTTTTATACATATTTATTTCCCACATCAATCTGAACTCATTGCAAATAGGGTTTGTTTCACCTTTGGTTACTTGTATTTTACAGTAATTGTGAGAAGGTGCTAACAAATATTTGTTTATTTTTAAATGATTCAAAACACAGACAAGAGATTTTGAGTCCTTAGCAACAACTACAGTAATATCTACAAAGGAAATATTATTGGCCAAGAAATTTGGCTGGAAGCCAGTTTAATTAAGTGACTTCCCACCTTTTTTTCTATTTATGGTAAGTTGTCTCTACTTAGCCTGTTTAATAATACCTTGTTCAAAGACTGACATTCAGATAGATTCTTGAATAGATTACTTGAATTAATGAATAATCCTTATAATACACATGATATAGACAAGGAACCAGATGATGATTATTTTATCCTTTAGGAGATTAAGATATTCTTTTTTTAAGACTTATTTTTTTATTTTTTAATTTAACATTTATTTATTCTCATTTTGTGCAAATAATGTTTTTATACATTAATAAAACATTCTTGTTTAAGAGTAAACAAAATACCCCCTCTCCCCCAAAAAATATAGACTTGCTTGAGTGATGAAGTAGTGAGAAAAAAATTAAAATTAAAAAAACAATAGTAATTGTAGGTATGGCCAGGTGGCGCAGTGGATGGAGTACCAGCCCAGGAGCCATGAGCACCCGAGCCCATATCTGGCCTAATACACCCAACAATCACCCATCTTTGTGACATGCAAGCCACCCCAACCCCAGTGCCCTGCAAAAACCAAAAAAAGAAAAAAAAGGCCCAAAATATAATAAAATAGTAATAATAGTAGGGGCAGCTGGGTGGCAGAGCATTGGCCCTTGAGCCAGGAGCACCCAGGTCCAAATCCGGCCTCAGACACCCAATGATCACCCTGCTATGCGGCCCCAGGCCGGCCACCCGGTTCCATTTGCCCTGCACCCCCCCCCCCCCAAATAATAATAATAAAAAATGTGCTTCAGTCTGTGTTCCAACACCACCAGCTCTGTTGCGGGTGGATCACATTCTCTATGGTAAGTCCATCTCAAAAGTTACTTCCATATTTTTCCAATGTTGCCAGTGCTGATCGCAACTCCCTCCTTTCTTATTTCTCCACTACCATGTACTCTATTTTCTCTCTCCTTTCACTCTGACTCTGCTGTAGGGTCACTGAGTGGCGCAGCAGACAGATCCCTGGTCCTGGGGCCAAGAAGCCCTGAGCCCCCTTACCACCCCTTAGGACTAGCCTCCACCTGGCCCTATGGTTCCAGACAGGCCATCCAAGCCCAGCCCCTTGCAATAAGTAAAAAAGAAAATGTGTTATATCTGACCATTCTCCTCCCATGGTCCATCCTCTCCTCCATCACTCACATCCCCCCCTTCCCCCTGTCCCCCCTCTCTCCTTACTCCAGATGTCTATACCCCATTGAGTATATATGCTGTTTCCTCTCCTAGCCACCTCTGATGAGAGCAAAGGTTCCCTCATTCCCCCTTGCCCCCCCCTTCCATATCATTGCAATAGCTCATTGTAATAAAGAAAAATCTTATTATATGAAATATCTTGGCCTATCCCCCTCTCCTTTTTCTTTCTCCTATTACATTTCCCTTTTTTCCTATTGATTTCATTTCTACACCATATTTTATCTTCAAATTCAGCTTTCTTCTGTGCTTCATCTATAAAAGCTCCCTCTACCTGCTCTATTAGCTGAGAAGGTTCATATGAGTTTTATCAGTGTCGTTTTTCTGTGCAGGAATACATGCAGTTCATCATTAAGTCCCTCATATTTCCCCCCTCTCCTCCAATCTCCATGCTTCACCTGAGTCCTGTATCTGAAGATCAAACCTTCTGTTCAGCTCTGGCCATTCCAACAGGAACATTTGGAATTCCCCTGGTTCATTGAAAGTCCATCTTTTTTCCCTGGAAGAAGACATTCAGCCTTGCTGGGTAGTTCATTCTTGGCTGCATTCTAAGCTCTTCTGCCTTCCGGTATATTGTATTCCAAGCCCTATGAGCTTCCAATGTAGTTGCTGCTAAGTCCTGTGTGATCCTGACTGCAGCTCCATGATATTTGTACTCTGTCCTTCTGGCCGCTTGTAATATTTTCTCTTTGACTTGGGAGTTCTGGAACTTGGCTATAATATTCCTGGGGGTTGGTTTTTTGAGATCTCTTTCTCAGGGGGATCGGTGGATTCTCTCCATTTCTATTTTGCCCTCTGCTTCTAGAATATCAGGGCAATTTTCCTATAGTAATTCTTTGAAAATGATGTCAAGGCTCTTTTCCTGATCATGACTTTCAGGTATTCCAATAATTTTAAAATTATCTTTCCTAAGTCTGTTTTCCATATCAGTTGCTTTTTCAATGAGATGTTTCACATTTTCTTCTAATTTTTTATTCTTTTGGTTTTGAAGTATTGAGTCCTGATTTCTCGTAAATTCAGCAGTCTCCCTGAATTTTATTCTTTGTCTGAAGGATCTGTTTTCCTCAGAGAGCTTTCTTATCTCTTTTTCCATCTGGCCAATTTTGCTTTTTAAAGCATTCTTCTCCTCAATAACTTTTTGAACTGTTTTATCCATTTGACCTAAGCTGGTTTTTAGCATGCTATTTTCTTCAGCATTTTTTTGGATTTCCTTGACTAAGCTGCTGACTTCATTTTCATGTTTGTCCTGCATCTCTCTCCTTTCTTTTCCCAGTTTTTCTTCTAACTCCCTCATTTGATTTTCAAAGTCTTTTTTGAGCTCTGTCATAGCGTGAGCCCAATTTCTGTTTTTCTTGGAGTCTAGATGCAGGAGCTTGTGCTTCCTCATCTTCAGACTCAGTGTTTTGATCCTTCTTGGGCTCATTTGCAAAATATTTCTCAATAGTCTTCCTTTTGTTTCTCTGCTTGCTCATTTTCCCAGCCTAAGCCTGTTTTTTGGGGGTGCTTCTTGAGCTTTTGGGACACTCCCACAAGGGTCTCAGTGTGTGAGGCTCTGTCCTCCCTTCTGGTCTGTGAATGACCATATGCGCCCCCCTCTGCTACGGGGCCGAGGTGGGGGGGGGGGCCTAGACTGGGATCAGGATCTGAATGTGGTCAGAGCCCCAGAGTCCTGTTCCAGGGGCAGAGGACAGGGCTCACAGTCTCTCTTCACTCCCCTCCCTCAGCTCCATGGGCTCATGCCCTGGGGGCTCCTGCTTACCGGCTCAGCCTGCTTCTGTTTCCTGCCCTGGCCCAGGAGCTTGCTGTGTGCCCTGAGGGCTGGGCTTCAGGAGCTCTCTCTGGCAGAGGTCAGAGCTCGTTCCCTCTGGGTTCTGTCTCTCGAAAATTTAGTTAAGAGTCCCTAAGTTTTATGAGAGAGCCCCTAAGACAGGATCCTCTCTTGTTGCCATCTTGGCTGCACACTCTCAGAATAAGATATTCTTATAACTAAGTATTTCTAAGCTAGCAGCAGGGCCTAAGAACTAGGCTGTAGAAATAGATGAGAGATGAGGATGAAAGACTTGACTCCATCCATCCAACTCTCAGCCAGGACATAAATCTTCCTAAAGCACTGGTTTGACAAGATCATTCTCTCCCTCTCCCTCTCTGTCAAGTATAAAAATTTAACTACCACCCTCCCCACTCCCCTTACACTGGTCTGATGACTCATTTCCCCACATTTGAATGTAAGCAAATTTTCCGTTTAATCAGTTATCATTGTTAATTCACGTTTATTGTTTTATATTTCTCTTCATTCTTATATTTGAACTGGGAGGTTTTTGTTCAGCTGTGATCTGTTCATCAAGAAGTCCTATTTCATTAAAGGTCATTTCTTTTTTCCCAGCCCCAATCACAGTCGACCTTTCTGAGTGAGTTATTCTTGGCTATGTATCTATATCCTTTTGGTTTTAGGAATATAATAGTCCAAGCTCTATTTTATGTTGATGACTGATAAATTGTGAGTGATCTTGACTGATATCCCTTGGTACTTGAATTCTTCGTACTTGCAGTAGTTTTACTTTGACCTGAAAGCTCTGGATTTTGGATATGGATGTTTTGGGGAGTTTTCATTTATTTATTTCAGAAGGTGGGACAGTAGATTCTTTCCACTTTGCCTTCTGAGTTTAAGAGGTTAGGTAGTTTTTCTTTTTAAGATTTCTTTAAACACAAGATGTCTAAACTCTTTTGGTCATAATGTTGCTAAATGTTTAGGCAGAACATGAAAGAATTCTTGTAAAAGACCAATTTTTTTTTTTTAAGGTTTTTGCAAGGCAAATGGGGTTAAGTGGCTTGCCCAAGGCCACACAGCTAGGTAACTATTAAGTGTCTGAGACCGGATTTGTACCCAGGTACTCCTGACTCCAGGGCCAGTGCCTTATCCACTGCGCCACCTAGCCGCCCAAAAGACCAACTCTTACCCAGAAAAAATTTTAGAGACAAAAACATTGCTGTGCCTAGCGAAGGCAGGAAACCATTGATCCCTAAGCAAAGAAGGAATCTTGCTAAAGAACAACCCAAGGTGCCTTGAGATATTGAGCAGTAAGGAAAGCATAGGAGAGAGGGGTTACTGAGGAATCTACACTCCCCAAGAGCAGACTCCTCCAAAGGAGAGGAGGTAGTGGGCAAAGATGAGATAACAAAGACTGTAGAAGAGGGTGGTGGGTCAAAGAACCAATCCTTTCAGATTAATTGGGCTTCTGTGCCTGGTGGCAGGGATTCAGGAGGTCTTGCCTGGGAGGGAGTTTACTCAAAGTTAATTAACCTCATCTCAAAAACTTGAACAATAGAATGATTGGGGTAGAGGGATGGGGAGACACATGGTCAGTACACAGGGTACATATCAGCAATTATAAAGTATATTTTTCTGTCCAGTATTTCCCATTCCTCAATAAGGTTCAGATAGACCAATGATTCTAATTTTTCAGGTCATTGATTTTTGTTATCCTAAAGATTTTCTTCTGTTTTTGCACTCATTAACTTTATTTTAATGTTTGTTGTCTCACTTTGCTCACAAGCTTTTACACCTCTTGTGCCAAGCTTGCTCCCTTTCTAATTATTTCTTCCATTTTTCCCCCTCAAGCACATTCATTTCATTGATCTAAAACATTTTTCAACTTAAAAAAAACGAAGCATTTTGTGCCTGAGCTATGTTTTTCCACTGAGGCTTTATTTGAGATTGTTTTGGAGTCACTTTCTCCTGTTGCCTGCCACATAAAGATCTCTTTCAGGTGGTTTTCTTTTTTATTGGCTCATTCTCCCAGGTCTGGAGTAGTTCTCTTAGCCCATCCTTGGGGGTGTCTCAGGACCAGTTCATATTGGGGACCTTTGAAAGCTTTCAGTGCCCCAGGAAGTAATCTGATTGAAGGCTGGGGCTGAGTGCCCACCTGCAGGTTTGAGCTCTCATAGTTCCTAGCTCTATTAATGCAGAGGGACAACTCTAGGTTCTCTTTGGGCTGGTATTCCTGCAAGCTTCAGATGGGTCTCGAACCAAGGACCTAGTCTGTTCCTGGAGGCTAAGCCTCACTACTAATTCTTTTGAACTTTTTCTTCTCTGTATACCCCCTACTTGAGAACCGCACCCCTGGACTCTGTTCTTGGTCTGACATGGATTTGTTCCTCAGCTCAGGGTAATTAGCCCTGAAGTTGCCATTTGACATCTGTTTTTGCCTATATTGTTATCCATTCAACTGACTCAGATTTAAGTGAGAAAGAGAACAAAGTCATCAGCTTTATTCTCTCCCTTCAAATTCATCAGAATCCTATGGCTAAATGACTGGTGATGACCAGGAATGCAGTAGATGACCTTGGCCTTTCTAAAGCAAGGCCTTTCCTGGCCAAAGAGTGTGTCAGGCAATACTCATTGTTAATCATTGACTAAGGATTGGTTAAGAATTAAAATAAAGGAGAACCTAATTGACCATCACAAAAAATCAGTCTTGAGAGGGGAAGATCTGACCAGAACTGAAAACTACTGCTATTGACACTATTTCAAAGCTATCAGACCCGAAACTGTGGCCCTTAAAATCCTATTTTAGTCATTCAGTGAAAGCCTTAATGATTTGGGTTTAAAGGGTAGTAGCTCTATTTGAAATATAATAGTCTGAGTCAGAGAATATTTGGTTTCATTTAAAAACCTTTTTTTTTTTTTTAAACTTTCTTTCAGGGGAGGCTAGGTGGTGTAATGGATCTAGCACTGGCCCTGGAGTCAGGAATACCTGGGTTCAAATCCGGCCTCAGATGCTTAATAATTACCTAGCTGTGTGGCCTTGGGCAAGCCACTTTAACCCCATTTTCCTTGCAAAAAAAAAACCTAAAAGAAAAGAAAATATATATAAATGAGCAAAATTCTATGACAGTATCATAAAGAGAGAAATCATATCTTATAGAAGCTACATATTTCATTATGCTTTCATGTGTTTTTTTTCATGACTTTCACAATAACTTTGTGAAAGTAAGTAGGTATTTTTTCAGTTTAAATAGACATAAAATTCACCATGCCTATTTACATTTGATGCTCTACTTATCAGTGTTACAAGTTATCAAGAATTAGATAAAACTTTTTTTTTGGTAGGGGGATGAGGAAAAAGGTGGTCTGCATCTGTGATTTCATCCACCTTCAGGGATCTTTTTTGTCTAGGAGGAGAGGTGGAATATGTATACAAGTAACTATGTATATATTAAGAATATTATTTTCAGTCTCCTGAGTATAAGTGACATGAAATGGAAATGAGATTGGAGAACAGGCAAGTGGTCCAGTTTGCCCAGGTATAGAGCATGTGAAATGAGGCTGTGGAAAGCTAGCTGGATCAGGCTTTTATTATTGAGGAGGCAGTGAGGATCACTGGAGATCTTTTGAGATTTCCTGAAGGATGACTTAGAAACTCAGACCAGGGAAGTTATTTAAGACATTAGTGCACTACTTCTACCAAGAAGGAGAAGGCTTTAATAAATGAGAATACCTTTATAGAGTGTTTGTTTTAAGGCTACAAAATGAGACCTGGGAAAGACCCTAATAAAGACCAATGTCGTCCCAGCTCATTGCTGGTCATCTTGATTTTTGCTTTGCCATTTGCCTTAGATAACTTCCAGAGGAGAGAGACTGAGACTTTACTTAAATCCAATTAATGCAGAAATCAAGACATCCCTCTTCTGAGAATGATGGGCAACAACATAGACAACTTAAATCTTTCTTGTTTACAGATAAATTCTGCATTTAATTTGCATTCTGCAAGTGGTTTGTAAACTTCATTATTTGGCCTAGTATACCCTACTTGGATTTGTTGTGTAATCATTGTACCACAAACACATTGTTAGTCTTTATACTTTTTCTCTTCAGTCTATTTCATCATGACACACACATATGATGTGCCAAGAAAGTACCACTCTTGGCAGGTCTTCCTTCATTGGAAAGGCCTTAAGTGACTGATTATCTTTTATTTAATTTAGTTGTCAAGGACACTTGTCATAAGGCAGCTTATATTAATCTCCCCGACTCCAATACCCCCCATCAGGGGCTATTGTGACTTAATGTTTTGGATAGCTCCTGAGCAGTATGAATTGGTTTTCCAGGGAATGATCCTAAAAATATAGCTGTCAGTTCTTTGAGTGAAGAATACATATGTCCCACTCTGTGGCTTGACCCTCTCCCCTCAAAAGCTGCTTTGACTTGAAGGTCACTGAGTGTGGTTTTTTTGGGGGGGAGGGATTTAGGTTTTTGCAGGGCAGTGGGGGTTAAGTGGCTTGCCCAAGGCCACACAGCTAGGTAATTATTAAGTATCTGAGACCGGCTTTGAACTCAGGGACTCCTGGCTCCAGAGCCGGTGCTCTATCCACTGTGCCACCTTAGCTGCCTCCTGAGTATGTTTTTTTAAAGTACAGTAATTGTTTTTCTAAGCCTTTAGTCTCCTGGTATGCCAGATATGAATCCCTCTCCTCCCCTAAGTTCAAAGAAATGACGCCAGATGTTTGGCTCCAAATAGTGATATTTTTAGACCCTCTATGAAGGCATTAAGAAATTTTGATTTATATTGGTGGAAAGTGTACCTATAGTGATAAAATTCAGTATCTTTGAAGCAACTAATGTTTTCCTTTATTTTCTCTTTCTATAGCAATTGAAGCCGTTTTTTATGAGGGAAGTAGGCAATCATTTTGATGAATTCGTGACCAGTCTTATTGATAAATCAGCCTCACTGGATATCTCTGGATCTGGGACGTCTTTTGCTATTCTCAATGGAGGGAAGACTAACTACAGTGCTAAGTAAGTATGCTTACTTTTTCTTTCTTTATTAAAACATTTGCCTTGTTTTTGCCTATTATGGAACCAAATTTCTAATGGCCCTTTAAGTACTTAAAATATCTTGCTCTTTGCCAGGGATCTGAGAAATCCTCCAGAACAAGGAAAGCTTTTTGTTGTAAGAAGGTCTATGTTGGAGTAAGTATATCTTGCATTTGCCTATCACAGTGTATGTGCTATTGGCACAAGTTTGTCTCACATTGTATGGAACCTACATTTGGGAATCTCATGTTTCCCTACACTAACTATAGTATCTCCAACTTAAATGTTCCATGTGCGATAGCAAATAATAGTACTTTCTGTAGAATTCTGAATTTTAAAAGGTAATTTTCTGGTCAGTCATAGATTATATTATCATTCTTTTTTTTTTAAGGTTTTTGCAAGGCCACACTATTATTCTTTTAAGGAAACTGTTAAAATGCAATTTCAAAAAGATTTATGTTGTTACTACAAACCCTCGGTATACTTTTAGTCACTTACTGAAGTTGTTATCTTGGGGATTTATGGTATATAACTAAGGAGTGAAGTTTCTGATATAACTGTGCTTGAAGAAAATTCCAGCCCACGGTAAGGCCTTCAGCAGGGAGGCAGAACAGAATGGGAAGTGAGGAAAGTGGCTTAAACTCCTGATGATATTCAGGGATTGACCACGTCTAGCTCACTACCTGTTTTTTTTATACAGCCTATAAGCAGAGGTTTAAATTTTTCTGAATGAAAAAGTGCTTTCAAGTACTATTACTAAACACCAAGTAGTTTTGAAAATTAACTTTTGTTGTAGATCTAATTATATTTTGTAATGAATTCACCCTAAAATTACAAGGTAAAAGTGTGCTTATGTGTTAAACTTATTCCACAGTTAAGTCAAGGTGATCATTAATGTTTTGAATCATAAGAAATGTCAAACTATTGTATATATTTTCTGTCTGGTCAAAAGTTAAGAAATGAGATCTCCATTCCTACATACACATTTGAGTTTTCCAAGCTTAAACTTCGGTTATAGAATCATTTTCCAGGCCTCACTCAATATAAGTACAAAAGAAATGTTCGTATTTCAAAATCCATTTTACTGCAGTTGAGGAGCTTACCTCTAATCAGATGGAAGTAATCTGCAAATTTTAATCAGTATTCTATCTTAGTTTTCTATTCTTCAAAGTAATGCTAACAGTCATAGAAATATTAGAATAAACAAGATGTTTTGAATTATATATATACACTTGTAATGACTTCACAGTGGTAATAATTGGTAATTTATTGGTCTTTAATTTTCAATTTCATTTACAGTGAACTGTTTGAGGTAGACCATATTCGAACGATATATCATATGTTTATTGCCCTCCTCTTCCTCTTCATTCTCAGCACACTTGTAGTGGACTACATTGATCAAGGAAGGTAAGATAATATGGAGAAAGTTGTTTGGCGTGTGAGATGTGTTGTTTTAATTTCTTTAATTTAAGTTTGAGTCATGAGAGCATTTGATAATGTAATAGGAATGTAAATGTCCTGTTGATAGAAAAGATGCCTATGATAACTATCTGTGGCCTAGAAATAAGGATCAGTTATGTGTTCTATGGAATAGAAGACACAGATAACTGAATTTTTTTAAACTGCTAATTTTTGAAGTGGATTAGAAAATTTAGCTTGAATTTCAAATTTTGTGTTTTATTTTAAGATTATAAAACTAGCTAGCTATGTTGCTATTTGTCCTTTGCTCTCAAAGAGGACCATGACATCAGGAAGATGATACTATGGCATGCAAATGAATTAGATCAAAATGAGGGAAAGCTGTGCAAAGTCACCAGCCTCATTTTTCTCAGGAGTCATCTGGGTCCAGTGACAAGACAGAACAACTGGAGATGTCCCTGGATGCAGTGGGAGACCTTGGCCTTTTTAAGAGCTTTCCTAGGTCTGTTTCACTGTGACCACTCAGTGATGAGCCCATTCAGTGATTAAGGTTAGGTAAGATCTGAGGCAGAGAAAAATGATCTCTTTTACCTAGTGAAAAAAAAATCAGTCCGGGAGGGGGAAACCCTCAGGGTTTCTGGTCAAAACTGAAAGAGTTGCTATTTACATTCATTCTGAGCCAATCCAGGCCAAACTATGATCAAGTGGGACAGGTCAATGAGAGCCAGAATGATTTGGGTTTAAGGCATGCTCCTGAAGAGAGAAGATATTTGCCTAGGTTTCAGCAAGCCAGATTTACATTCTTTTAGGCTGAACCCCTGTAGATAAGGGCATGATACCCTAAGGGCATGTTCCCCGAGAGGGAAGGGAAAGTTGAAAGGAAAAGAGACAGAGAAAGAGACAATTTTTTTCAGTTTTCTTCGACCAGTTAGGTCTCCAGTAAGGTAGCTTCCTACAGAGCTTGTTGTTTATCCTTCCTTTTTTTTTTTTTCTTTTTGGTTTTGTTTTGTTTTTAGGTTTTAGGTTTTTGCAAGGCAAATGGGGTTAAATGGCTTGCCCAAGGCCACACAGCTAGGTAATTATTAAGTGTCTGAGACTGGATTTGAACCCAGGTACTCCTGACTCCAGGGCCGGTGCTTTATCCACTGTGCCACCTAGTCGCCCCATTATCCTTCCTTCTTGAAGAGGACTGTGGTGTCAGATGGGTGAGGCCATGATCCCACTGCTTCCTGGGTTGACTAGCTATAGAGAGCTTTCAGAAACACAAAACTGGACATAAGTTTATAATTAGAGCCTTGATCAACACAGCTAAAAATATGATTAGTGTTTATAGAATTAGTCATAATTATAGTATAAAGATAGTTTTTCTGTAAACATTTGTCCCTTGAGGTTCCAAGAATATTATTATTTCTTTTTTTATAGAGAGTGTTAGACTGTTAATCAAATGTGGTCTCTGGCTAGTAGAAGTATATTGAAGTTAATTATGGTAGAATTTCCTATTATACATTGTTTAACAGACCTCAAGTTGGACAGTTTTTAATGATGATCTAAACATTTGTGGATACTATGTTTAACTTAGTTTTTCATATTTTTTTTTCTTCCCTTCCAGGCTGGTCCTAGAATTCAGTCTCTTCACTTACGCTTTTGGAAAATTTCCTATTGTAATTTGCACTTGGTGGGCCATGTTCCTGGGCACACTAATCATTCCCTATTTACTATTTGACCGCTGGGCCAAAGGATATGCTACGAATTCCCGTCCACTTGCACATTCTTTGTTCTATGGGATGCTTTTCATGCTTTTCCAGGTTGTAGGCTTGGGAGTTGGATCCACTTATGTCGTATTGGTCTATACATTGCCACCGGCTTCTCGATTTGTTGTTATACTTGAACAGGTAAGTATCCTGGAACTTATGAAATCGGTTGCATTTGCATTTCCTAACACAATAAAAAAATGAGTATACTCTTTTGCTTTGGAAATTATGAAGGTATTCTGTGAAGATTTTTAAGGCATTGATCCTACATACTGATACCTTTATTTTTATGGTAGCATTTCTAAAGTTTGGAGTAAGTTCCTAAAGAGTTCCATGCAGGGGCAGCTAGGTGGTGTAGTGGATAAAGCACCGGCCCTGGAGTCAGGAGTACCTGGGTTCAAATCCGGTCTCAGACACTTAATAATTACCTAGCTGCGTGGGCCTTGGGCAAGCCACTTAACCCCATTTGCCTTGTAAAAATCTAAAAATTAAAAAAAAAAGAATAAAATTAAAAGTTCCATGCCTGAAAGTCAAACATTTGTATTGCTATTTCTATTTTGGGGGATTTTTTTTAAATAAGTTAAGAACAAATGAATTTTAAATCAACATAAAATACTTTAGATTTGTTTTTAAAATTATTTTTATTTAATTTCTTAGTCATTAATTTGGTTACACAGACATTATTTTCTATGTCTTAATACTGTTATAAGATTTCTAAGTTTTGGGGGCAGCTAGGTGGCGTAGTGGATAAAGCACTGGCCTTGGAGTCAGGAGTACCTGGGTTCAAATCCGGTCTCAGACACTTAATAATTACCTAGCTGTGTGGCCTTGGGCAAGCCACTTAACCCCATTTGCCTTGCAAAAACCTAAAAAAAAAAGATTTCAAAGTTTTAAGTTCTGTTTTTATCTAATTAAAAATTTTGATTACAGAATCATGTTCATTATAAAATAAAGATTGAACAGTAAGATTGAAGATCTTGGAAGTCATCTCAAGTAAAAAAATACTTGGAATAGCTATTTTGTTTCTTTTTCATTTATTAATTGATTTGGCTAATAGAACCTTCTTATGCTTTTGGAAATTGTGTGGCCATTGCTAATGAGGTTAGAGTGGAAATAATAATGAAAAATGTCTTGGATTACTTATACTGATCTAAAGAAATGACTTATTTTTAATTTTTTGGGGTTGTCTTTAAAATGAACTTAAAATGACAGTTATATGCAAAATGAACCAGAGACATGAGGTTTCCAGTGTTGTTAGTATGTCAAATTGACGTTTTCCTTTATAGGTTCGTTTCATTATGAAAGCTCATTCATTTATTCGGGAGAATGTTCCTCGGGTATTGAATGCTGCTAAGGAAAAATCATGTAAGTAATCATCCTACACACAGGTTTGAAAATGGAGCTTTTTGGTACCCCACTAGTGGTCTTAATAAACTCACTAATGGTTTACCCTTGATCTTAACATTTTGATTTGAAAATGGTTGCTTTTGTAGGCATTCTGGATTTCCTAATTTTGAATGCCTTATCTGAGTTCTCTTAACTAAAATGGATAGAATGCTATTTCTGCTCTAATTTCCCTGGTCCTCAGTTCCCTTAACTCTTCAGCCTCATAGAGAGATCTAGTTACATATAGGGATGGTAATGCTCTATATCCTACCATGTGTCACAAATATTCTTCTACCTGGTTCATAAATGCCACATTTTCATACTAGTTCACCTAAAAACCCTATGCTTTGTCCTCTGACCCCTTCTCCTCTCAATACTCTGCCAGGTTGGCACCCTTTTCTAACTACACTTTCCTTCCTTCCCAGACTTGTCTCTTGGTGAGCCATTCCAACTTTTTGCTGTCTTCTGTTCTAAAATCCCTTGCCCCTTCTACAGTCACTAATAACACCAAATTACAAACCTCTATTGGCTTTCAACAACTACTTCCTTTATTCCTTAACTGTGTTACTCAGTGGAGCTAGAGATCAGCATAAAAACATTGAGTCCATTATAAATCTGTTATCTGATTTCAACTAGGCCCTGTGCCACAGGACAGTTCTTCAACCCTTCTCTAATTGACTCTAGATCTAATGGTAGCAGCAGCTCCTCCAAACACCCTCTTTCTCTTTGATTGCTCCCAACCTTCTTACCTGAAGATCTTGTTCAGATAAAAAATTTCACGTAAAAAATTTGAAACCATCCATCTCAAGATTTGATATTATCCCAGTACTGTCTTGTCCTTCACTGATCAGTCATCATCTTTTTTTTCCATTTATTCATTTTTTAAAATTAATTATTTATTGGGGCGGCTAGGTGGCACAGTGAATAGAGCACCATCCTTGGAGTCAGGAGTTACCTGGGTTCAAATCTGACCTTAGACACTTAATAATTACCTAGCTGTGTGGCCTTCCACTTAACCCCATTGCCTTGAAAAATCTAAAAAAAAAAAAATTATTTTGTTTATTTAAGGCAATGGGGTTGAGTGATTTAGCTAACTTAGGTCACACAGCTAGGCAATTATTAAGTGTCTGAATTCAGATTTGAACTCGGATCCTTCTGATTCTGGGGCCTGTGCTCTCCTAAAGATGGTTTTCAACAATCATTTTTTTGTAAGGTTTAGTGTAACATCTTTCTCCCTTCTCTCCCCATACCCTGATAGAGAACAGCCTAAATAATATAGGTTACAAATGAATTACCATGTTAAGCATATTTCCATATTAATCTTTTGTAAGATAAGAATCTGAATTTAAAAAAAACATCTGAGAGAAAAAAACATTTTAAAAATTGAAAATAGTAAACTTTGCTCTGCATTCGAATTCTATAGTTCCTTCTCTGGTTATTTCCATCACAAGTCCTTTAGAATTGTCATTGATTTTTGTTCATGTAGGTTTTTAACCCTTTCTTGTGATCTCTTTAGGATATACAGACCTAGTAGTAGTATTGCTGGATCAGTTTTTTTGCCATTTGGACTTAGTTCGGAATTGCTCTCCAGAAAGACTAGATCAGTTCACATCTTTACTAACAATGTATTAGTGTTTCAGTTTTCCCATATCCCCTCTAACACTGATCATTGGCCAATATATCAAAAAAGGAAAATCTGATGGTATGTCGGAGTTGTTTTAAATTTGCATTTCTCTAATTAGTAATGATTTAGAACATTTTTTCTTAGAACTGTAGATAATTTTAATTTTTTAATCTGAGAGCTGCCTGTTCATATTCCTTGACCATTTATCAATTGGGGAATGATATATATTCTTATAAATTTGACTCACTTCTCTACATATTTTAGAAATGAATCTGTTATCAGAAGTACTGGTTGTAAAAATTGTTTCCCAGCTTACTGCATTCCTTTTCATCTTGGTTGCATTGGATTTTTTGTGCAGAAGCTTTTTAATTATTTTAAAATTTTAATTATTATTAGAATAGTCTGCTATAGGTTATATAGGTATAACTATGTTAAGTCTATTTCCATATTAATCATGTTGTGAAAGAAGAATCAGAATAATAATAAGAAAAAACTACAAGGTGGGGAAGCATAAAGCAGATTTTAAAAATTAAAATAGTAAGCTTTAGTCTACATTCAGACTATAGTTCTTTCTCTGGGTGGAGATGTTATTTTCCATCACAAGTTCTTTAGTTGTACTACTGATATCATCAAAATTATCCATTTTGCATTTCATAATGTTCTGTTATCTCTTCTTTGTCATTGATAGCTGCCCTTTCTATAGCACTGACAGATAAACTATTCCTTGTTGTCCTAACTGACTTATGTCTAAATCTTGTACCCATTTTGACCTTATTTTGGTATAGGGTGAGAGATATTGGTCTATGCCTAGTTTGTGCCATACTATTTTCTAGTTTACCCAACAATTTTTGTCTAATAATGAGTTCTTATCCCAGAAAAGATTTTAGATTTATATTACTCTTTACTATTTGTCTAATAATCTCTACTTGCTTGGCACATGGCAAGCACTTCATAATTTTTTGTTGCCTTGCCTGATGGCTAAAAATTTAGCCTCAGCTCTTCCATCACAAAAAAGCCACCCCCACACTAGATATCATCCTATAGCTCTCCTTTCTTTGGCAGCTTCTTTCCTTTAAAAGAGCTCTGTACTTTATACTTCTACTTCCCAAAGAGTATCCAGTTTTGCTGCCCTTTGTGGACCTCCAAATTGCTTTCCAGAATAGTTTGAACAATGTATGGTGTCTCAGTTTTCCCATATCCTCTCCAACTTTTTTTTTTTTTGTCATCTTAGCCAATGTGATGGGTGGAAGATGATAACCTCAGAGTTGTTTTAATTTTCTTTTCTCTAATCATTAATGTTTAGGGCATTTTTTCATATGACAGTAGATAGCTTTATTTTTTTCTGTGAACTGTATTCATATCCTTTAACTATTTATCAATAGGAGAATGATTTGTATTCTTATAAATTTGACTTATTTCTCTATATATTTTACACGAGTCCTTGATAATATCAGAAACACTGGCTATGAAAATTCTTTCCCAGCTTTCTGCATTCCTTTTAATCTTAACTGCATTGGTTTTGTTTGTGGGAAAACCTTTTAGTTTAATGTAGTCAAAATCATGCATTTTGCAATCTATACTCTGTCTCTTGTTTGGTCATAAGCTTCTCCTATAGATTCAACAGAATATTTTTGTTCTCCTATTTGGTATCACCTTTATGTCTAAATCCTGTACCCATTTCGAACTTACTTTAATAAAGGGTGTGAGATATGGGTCTGCTTAGTTTCTGCCATACTATTTTCAAGTTTCCCAGCAGTTTTTGATAAATAGTCAGTTCTTATCCTAGAAACTTGTCTTTAAATTTGTCAGTCAGTTACTATCATTTACTACTGTTCTTTTGTACATAATCTAATTCACCAATCCACTTCTCTGTTTCTTAGCTGGCACCAGACAGCTTTGATAACTACTGCCTTATAATTAGGTCTAAAAATTTAAAAATTTATACTGCTTTACAGGGAAGTATGGGGGGGGGAAGAAGAGACTGATAAAAGGGAGGATGAAGGTAAAGTTAAAAGTTAAAGTTTAAAAAAAAATATGAAGAAAACATGAAGGAACAGGAAAAGGACTGATTATGAGGCAGCAGCCAGAAGGAAAACCTTTGTGAGGATAGGTGGTCCTGGGACTAGCTGGCCAAATTTGTGTTGAGTCCCAGCTCATACTCTTTCATCTTGCCAAGATGAATGGGCAGGATTCAGGTAAGAAAAAGAGAATGAGAGTGGGAGTGGGAGAGAAGGTGGAGCAGAGGAAAGACTCTTACTTGTCATTCTCCTTCTCTTTTTACTGGTCTTCATATTCTCGTACTTTTTGTCTGGCAGAATCTAAGTGCTTTGAAATTAAACTTTTTTTTTTTTTTTTTTTTTTTACTTTTTCAGGCACTGTTCCAATACCCCAAGTCAACCAGTACTTGTACTTTTTGTTTGCTCCTACTCTCATCTACAGAGACAGCTATCCCAGGTAACAGTGGCATGAAGTGTGAATGGGGATCCTGAGATACCTTGAGGAAATAGATTAAATTACCTAGCTGTGTGGCCTTGGGCAAGCCACTTAACTCCATTTGCTTTGCAAAAACCTTTTTAAAAAAAGAGAAAATATTGATTATTCAACAGTACTTTATTCCAAATTAAAAGCATCAGAGGCTGCATAGTGTTCTGGCAAGGCTTATGCCTAGTAGTTGGCAGAATAAAAACCTCTTATTAACCAAAATATTCAGTATGGAGTATCTTGGCTAAATTGGATTATATATGCTCTATGATTTTACCAGAAAACCACTTTTGTCTTAACTCTTTTGAAAATCTTTCTGAAATGTATTATTCTTTTTTTCTCTGTCATTGTAAATACTTAACTATTGAATATATCAAATTTTCCGTGAATTAGAATACTTTATTGTCTCAGTGTTCTGAACTTTTGTCTTTGGGTATGGTCCAGAAGATGCAACAATGTGACATTATGATAGACCTTCCATTCACACCTTATCCCTGGCTTCCTTGCTCTTCTTGGCACATGGCACTCTCCATCAGCCTTGAGCATTTTTCTGGCTGACCCTTCTTCTGGAAATACTCTTCTTCCTTAGGTCCACCTCCAGGCTTCTCTGACTTCCTTCAGGACCAGAAGCCCTTCCAATTCCTCCTTCATTTTGGTGTCTTCCCTCTGGGATGATTCTCAGCGTATCTTGTTTAGAGCTTATTTGTACCTAGTGGTCTGGGTATTGTTTCTCCCATTAGGTTGTGAGTTCTTGAAAGCAGATGCTATCTTTTTATACCTCTGTATCCCCAGGATCTCTCACAAAGTAGACGGTTAATAATTGCTAATTAATTGATTGATCCTAATGTTCTTAAATCTGCTGAGGACTGTCTCTATTCTGATGGTTTTCAAAGAAACTAATCACCCCTGAGCTGTTCTGCCTCAAGTTATCTTTTTGTGGCACAGAATTAAGTTAGGTGTGCCTATTTGTGTCCTGCTCCCAGAGGATCTTAGGGTCCAAGGACTTAAATTCAAATCCTGACTATGACATTGACTTTCTTGGAGAGTCTCTTAAATTTGCTGGGTTTCGGTTTCTTATCTACAAAATGGGGGACTTGGACTAGATGGTCTTCATGGTCCTTTTCAATTCTAACTTGATGATTCAGGTTTCTTTTTAAAAGATGAAAATCCTGGACTTTATATATAAACTTAAACAGAAAATACATTCCAGTAAATTGACTATTTCTTAGTCCCAGTTAATTGAGGTTTTTACTGTGAGAATATATTCAAGTTCTCAAATTTCTGACCTTTTGTTTTTTGTTCTGTCCATCTTCTTTCCACTTATGAAACCGAAGAGCTAGTTAAAATGCAAAATGTAGCATAATTCACTAGGCAGAGCCTTAGCTAAGATCAACCAAGTACATTTACAACATGCTTTTAAGTGGTTGGCTAGGTCACCATGTAGAAAATGGTGTTGGGTCTGGAGTCAGAAACACTCCTTCTTTAATTCAGATCTGTCCTCAAACTCTTTATTAGCTGTGTGACCCTGGACAAGTCACTGAATTCTGTTTGCCCCAGTTTCCTCATCTGTAAAATGATCTGGAGAAGGAAACAGCAAATCTCTTCAGTATCTTTGAATTAAAAAAACAAACAAACCCAAATGGAATTAAGAAAAGGACATAACTTTTGTGGGGGGCAAGGTATTTGGGTTTAAGTGACTTGCTCAAGGTCATTCAGCTAGATAATCATTAAGTATCTTGAGTCTAGATTTGAACTCGGGTCCTCCTGACTTCAGGGCCTGTGCTCTATCCACTGCACCTAAGTGTCCCCCAAAGTAGGACTTAACTTAAAAATGACTGAACAATAGCAAATTTAAGTGAGAAGGCCAGGGGTTTACTCTCTTGAGATGATTTATATAAATAAGTAAATGTTGTCTATTGAAGCACTAGATTGGCAGAAATAACAAGATGTCTTTTAGAATTGACAGTGTAATGTTTTCCTCAAAGGTTCTCAAAATTAAGCTCATATTGCCCCAATTTAAATATAATTAAAAATATTTATGGTTAAAGAAGATACCTGTTCATATTTAATGATTGTGCATACAAGTTCAAAAAACAGATTCTATTTTCTTCTCTCTTTTTAGGAATCCCACTATTAGATGGGGTTACGTAGCAACTCAGTTTGCACAGGTAAGCAAAAGAGGCAATCTGCTAACAATAAATGAGATTGGTAGTGGTTAGAAGTAAACAATGACAAATATACTTGTTTCTGGAAATGATAAAACATTGACCCAATTTTTATGAACTGAAAGGTTCATACAATTTCAGAAGAGAAAAGAGTCCCATGAACTATTCTTAATGAAGGGGATAATTTTCTTATTACCTAAATCATAATTTTTTTTCTAAGATAATTTACTTTTAGAAATTTGATTCAAATTCATTGTCCTCAAAAAGATCCTGTCATTAATATTTTTCTGTCCAGACTGGGCAGAAATCTTTTGTTCATTGGTAGCATGGGATAGTGCTAGACTTGGGAGTTATGAAGACTTGAGTTCTCCTATACTGCCTCAGAAACTTAATAGCCACATGAACCCTGGCTGGACCTTCTTCCTGAATAAATTGACCTAGTAACAAATAGTACTTTTTTCACTGGGTAGTTAGAAGATTCCAATAAGATAATGTAAATATAAGGACTTTGCAGAACTGGAATAACCTATAAATGTTTCTGTTAATATTATTATTTTCATAATTATAAAAATAAGAAACAGTTATCCAGAAGGATATGCCATACTTTATCAACATCAGATTTTCCATTGATAACAGAGCATCCCCATATTTCAAGCATTCATCATCAACTTTTATCTGATCTGTTCACTGTTTTTTCTCATCTTCCACTCTCCAGTCTATTTGCATAGCTACTGAATTCATCTTGCCAATTCAAAGTCTGATTATAGTACTTTACCTGTTCAAAACTCTAAGTATTTCCCTATTGCTAAGTTTGATATGCATTAGACTTGCATTTAAGACCTGTTGCTATTTGACTAAACACCGTTTCAGCTTTATTTTTTCCTTTATTGCTTCCTATACACCACATTGGTCTTACCTTCTATTACTATGTCTTATACAAGCCACTGTGGATGCCTGGAACATACTTTCTTCATTTTGCTATTGTTGAGAGCCTCTTGATCTTCAGGACTGTGGCTGCTAACTTCCATTATTTTTCTTTAGTTTCTTTCTTCCCCAATGTAGCTGAAAGTGACTTCTCTATCTCCAAATTTTCTTTATTATGCTTTTGTTCTCTTTAATTTTACCTTGTAGCTTCTTGATTTGTGTGTTACTTTACAACACAAACACAGATGCATGGTTTGAAAATTAACTTGTAGTTTTTTATCCCTGTATTCCAAATGCTTAACATAGTAGTTTGGTTACACTTGGTATTTAATAATATTAGATGAAATAAGGCAAATATATTTCTATATCAAAATATTTTGTTTTGTACCCAAAATAAATGTTAGAAGAATTTTATTTTTTTTAAATGCTGTTTGGTGAAATATTTAGAAAAACTGCTTAAAATGACGGGAATAAAGTAGATAAAATAACAAATACTAATGGATGTTGTTTTATATTTGGTTATAATCTAAATGAGATCTGCTCTCATGTTTTAATTGAACATGAAGTAATCATGGTACTCTGGTTTTTGTGAGGCAGTGAGGTTAAATGAGTCGCCCAAGATCACATAGCTAGTAAATAGAAGTGTCTGAGGCTGTATTTGAACTTGGGTCCTCCAGACTCCAGGGCCTATCTTTCCACTACACCACTAGCTGCCCCCTCAACATACGTAACATTTCAGAGGGCATATACCATAGAAACTTGCTGTCAAAGCACAGAGGACCTTGATCACATACTAGCTGTTCTAACTGACCTGGGCCAATCACTTAACATTTTTGTTTAACCTGTTAGACTGTAGTTTTCAGAGAAGGAACTGACCTGGTTTGATAGATAGAGGTTCCCTTACCCATGAAATCATTAGTCTAATTTCCATATCCTAATGACTAGATTCATTGCCCTCCATTCCTCCAAGGGGAAAACATGTTAAAAAAAAAAAAAAGCCCAGTTGTTTTTGCTTTGTTTTAGGTCTTTGGTTGCTTGTTTTATGCATATTATATCTTTGAAAGACTTTGTGCTCCCTTGTTTCGGAATATCAAACAAGAGCCCTTCAGTGTTCGGGTTTTGGTCCTGTGCATCTTCAACTCCATTTTGCCGGGTAAGATGAGCCATATGTTATTTGGGTGTAGTATAGTCTTTGGTTGACCAAATTGAACATTCTTGGGGGGGGTTATTTTTTTTTCCAGTTACTTA
The DNA here is from genome assembly GCF_037893015.1 of Macrotis lagotis. Lineage (NCBI taxonomy): Eukaryota > Metazoa > Chordata > Mammalia > Peramelemorphia > Peramelidae > Macrotis > Macrotis lagotis. The sequence continues at coordinate 73,743,943 of NC_133659.1, forward strand.
CAAAGATAGTATTAAACATAAATCTTTAGTAAGCTTTTGAGTTCCACACTTTTTACCATTTCTACATTTTGCATTCTGTTTCTACCATTCTCCCTTTCTTCCCCCTCCCCATAGCAGTGGTACAGGTTATACGTGTACAATCAGTTTTAACGTATTTCCACATTAATCATGTTGTAAAAGAAGAATTAGAAAAAAGAGGGAAAATTCAAGAGAATGAAAGGAAAAAAACATCAAAAAAATTTGCTTTGGTCTGCATTCAGGTTCCATAGTTTTTCTTTGGATATGGATGGCATTTTCCATTACAAGTCTTTTAGAATTGTCCTTGATCACTGAACTGCTGAGAGGAGCTTAGTCCATCATAGTTGATTGGATTTTTGTTAATGTGTACAATGTTCTCCTCCTTCTGCTCACTTTATTCAGCGTCAGATTATGCAAGTCTTTCCAGGTTTTTCTGAAATTAACCCACTCATTTCTTTGGGGGGCGGGGATTAGCAAGGCAGTGAGGTTAAATTCTTGTCCAAGGTCACACAGCTAGTAAGTATCAAGTGTCTAAGACAAGGTTTGAACTCATGATTTCTTATAGAACAATACTCTTCCATCACATTCACCACAATTGATGGACATTGCCTCTATTCTTTGCCACTACAAAGAGAACTACTATAAATATCTTGGTACATATGGATCTTTCTCTTTTTCATGATCCCTTTGGGTTACAGACCTAGTAATGGCATTGTTGGATCAAAGGGTACATACACACAATGTTATTGTGGTTTGGGCGTGGTTCCAAATTGCTCTCCGGAATGGTCAGCTCTGTTCAAAACTCCACTAACAGTGCCTTAGTGTCTGTTTTTCCACATCCTTTCCAATATTGATTGTTTTCCTTTTTTGTCACAAAATGAACATTCTTGAGGAAACTTATTCCATGAAGTTTTGTATAAAATGATTCAAGTGAACATTCGACCATATCACTGCAAGATGACTATAACCTTGAATAGTGATTTTTCAAATAATTTTCTAAAACTGAACAAACTTAAAGTAGTACTTATAAGAGACTATTGTGTATTAACCTTCTGTAAAAATTAATGGGACAAAGCACCAGGTCTGGTGTCAAGAAGACTCTTCTTTGTGAGTTAAAATCTGACCTCAGACACTAAGTATGTGACCCTGGGCAAGTCACTTATCCCCATCTGCCTCAATTTCCTTATTTGTAAAATGAGCTGAAGAAGAAAATGGCAGACCATTCTAGTATCTTTACTCAAAAAATCTCAAATGGGGTCACAAAGTAATTCACAGACACACTAGGGTAGCAAATTTAGGATGTTGGTTTTAATATAGTCCACAGAGTAAATTCATGCCTTATATTGACATATCTAACAATCTAAGGAAATAATTTTTCATTAAAATATTGAATTTTATGCCATATTAGAAATAGAGGTATAAAATACTTAAAATTCTCTTGCTTGACACTTTCTTAAGAGTCAGGAAGAACTTTAGAAAACAGCTTATTCAGTTTTGCACCCAGTCCAACATACCCCCTCTTCTACATCCTAGACAGCTAGCCCATCTGTCTTCTGGGTAGAACGGTTCTTTTGAAGAGGGAAATGCACATAGTTAAGAGAGCTGATAAGCTGAAGTTATCAAATATGATAAGGAGAACAAAAAGGACTCCTAAAGCTATATATTCAGAGCAGAAAGTAAAGGATGACATCATTATTTTTTTTTATTTTTAGGTTTTTGCAAGGCAAATGGGGTTAAGTGGCTTGCACAAGGCCACACAGCTAGGTAATTATTAAGTATCTGAGATCGGATTTGAATCCAGGTACTCCTGACTCCAGGGCCAGTGTTCTATCCACTGGGCCACCTAGCCGCGCCTAGGATGACATTATTGTATGAAATTACAGCTCAATCCATATTTGAATTGTTGGGGAATTCTTTATATTAGGCTTCCTAGTAGCTCCACTCACTTAAGTTTATAACTCACATGATATCCTTTCCAGAGCCTTCACTCTTTCTTCAGTTTAAGCATTAGTGTTTTTTTTTTTAGTTAAACTTCTTATGCCTCTTTTCCATACTCCTACTATGCACTGACTTATTTTAAACTGACAGTCATCAGCTGAATGGTGCAGTGAATAGAACATTGGATTTGGAGTCAGGAAGCCTTGTGTTGAAATAGGACTTCAGACACTTCTTGCTCTGTGGCTGTGGCAAGCTATGTTGTCTCTGGATCGATTTTCTCATCTGTAAAAATGGGCATAATAGTATTGTCTTGTTTATTGGTTGATAAGGATTACATGAGATTTTTATGAAGTGTTTTGTAAACTTAAAAGGGCTGTAATGAATATTATCTCTTATCAAAGGAAAAATAGTCCAATTGGACACCTTTTTGTATTTATGCAGTTGCTTTTCTAAATCAACACTATATCACCAATGCTGTCAGTTTTATAAGTAGTCTATGATCTTATCCAAATTGATTTTTTAAAAACAAGTTGCTCTGTTCCAAACTAAGAAAAGACCCTGCAACTTGACTCTAGAGATTTGCTTTCAATGTTGACATCAAGCCATTTTAGGAGTGTTTATCTATATACAATCTGAGATCTCTGTGTTCAGTTCACATTTCTCTAATTTTGTTCTTAAGAATGAGTTGGCTAGATTCCAACATATACCTTGTCTTGGGCAGAGATGTAGCAACCCTTTCAAAATGATGCTGTTGATCTAGGGAATTGATTTGAAAAGCACACTTATCTGTAGTTTCAAATTCTTTTTTTTTTTTTAAACTAGTACATTTATCTTTGTCTAATCATCTCGTGCCTTTTCCATTTTCCATAATTTCTCAGAGATGCCCAAAAAAGTTCAGCACACAAGTTTTGTATCATTCTGTTAAGGTAACAAATTTTATTTCATTTGAAAAGGTTTTAAAAAAAAGGTTTCTCTTCACTTCTTAAAATCTTTCATATTATAAGGATCTTCTCCTGGATGGTGAAAATAAAGCTAAATGGAGTTGTTCCACCTTTCTGTCACCTTTCATAGTTGCCATACAATAATGTCATCCTTTACTTTCTGCTCTGAATATATAGCTTTAAGAGTCCTTTTTGTTCTCTTTAGCATATTTGATGACTTTGGCTTATCGGCTCTCCTAATTGTGTTAAAAGTTTGTGTTTCCTTTTATTTTTGTCCTTGTTTAGGTCATCCCTCCATTGATTTCAAATCGGAGCTCCCTGTCAAACACTTTGTGCAGTCATCTGAATTTCTTTAATTGTATCTTCCTTGTCTTCATTGTCTTTCTAGACAACCAAAGGACCAAGCTAGACATTTCATTGTGAGAATGAGACAAGTTGAAATAAAGTGAAAGCATAATTAGGAGTCACTTTACTGAATAAAAGGAAAGTTTAATAGTGTACTACTTAGTAGAGATACCTATCTGAGTTCTATTTGGAGTAGTTAGTTAAAGATTTGCAAAAATAACCTTGTGCTCAGGTGGCTAGGTAGCTTCTCATAAAGCCAGTTCATGGAAAATCAATAAGTAGAATGGCTTTTCAACAAATACTACCCTAAGGACTATTGAATTGAGTTAAAGAGGACTTCTAGGTTTTGCTTATTTGTTTTATCATAATCAAATGATAATTCCATTGTTTAGTATTAGCTCTCAAGTTGGATTCTGACACTTTATCTAATCTTTCCAGGTATGCTGATTTTATTTCTTTCATTTTTTGCTGTATTACACTGTTGGTTTAATGCCTTTGCGGAGATGTTACGCTTTGGGGATAGGATGTTCTATAAGGTAAGGGACTTGACAGAAGCAGGTAATTTGTCATTTTCTTTTTTTATTGGTATTACCATGCCCTCATGGTAAATTCCATATTTTATTTACACATTAGTTTATGTAGACTAAAATAAAAATGCATAGATAACAAGCTCACTGTTTTACACAATCTTGTCATAAGGAGAATTAAACTTATAAAACAGTTCTAGTATGCTTTTGATCCTTATTTGATATGATAACTATAAAGTTTTTTAATGTATCTTATGAAACTGGACTGCTGATTAAACTAGGATCAACTTGCTTCACATGGCATTCATAACTTTTGGGTTATCTGTGTCTTTAAAACGATCTTAGCAAATTTCCTCATAAAATGCTTTCCGGTAAGGAATGAGGTAAAAAGTATTTTGCTTGAAAAGGTTTTTCTTAAAATAGTTTCTCTTATATTTAGAGTGTCTGTCTTTTATGGCCACCCTAACCCTCTTCTCTTCAGGAAGGCACTTCATAACTTAAATTTTTATTCCCCTGGAATTATTTTGCCGAATTCTTGGGAAAGTGGAATCTTTGTCCTTTATTTGAGGAAACAATAGACTAGAGGAATAGTTCTATATCATTAGAACTTGATAGAAGTATACTTGGGTTTTTCTTATTTGTCTTGTTATGAAACTGAGTAGTGGTTTTTATTAGAGTGGGAATGATTCCTTTTTATAAATCATTCTTTTAATTTTCTTGGGAAGTCAGCATGACTTGATTAACGAATGACTATGTTGGGAAGGAAAAAAAGCTCTGTTCTATATAGTTCATAATATATGGATAGAATTTGTGAAAGTTTCAGTATGGTTTTTTTTTTCCCTCAACTGTATACCCTCGTTTTTTGTTTTGTTGTTGTTTTTTTTAAAGGACTGGTGGAACTCAACATCCTATGCCAACTATTATAGAACTTGGAATGTGGTAGTCCATGACTGGCTCTATTACTATGCTTACAAAGATTTCCTCTGGGTGAGTTATGAGCTTTAATTTGTGCTGTCTTAAGAAATTAGGAGCTTTTCCAAAAAAGCTACTAGGGCAGGAAAAATAGTTATAGATACCTCACCTCACAAAGAAAGGGAATGATCTGTGTTGATTTTCACATTTGCTGTCTTTCTCTCTTTATATTTCCCTGACTCTTTGCCTCCTGTTTCCCTACCCATCACTATCCATTAGGTTCATCCTGTCCTATTCTCTCCCTAGAGCACTGACCCTAAAATCAGGAGGACCTGAGTTCAGATGTGTTCTCAGACACTTAATAATTACTTAGCTATATGACCTTGGGCAAGTCACTTCACCCCATTGTCTTGCAAAAAAAAGGATTTGTGTTCATTAAAGACAGGAACTATCTTATCTCCTATGGTCCCTAGCACAGGGCTGTGTATGAAATGTGTGACATTTCTATTACTTGGTATATATAACTGTTTAATAAAAACTGTCCAGTGGACCCCAGGCAACTTTGGATACTATCCTTAATAAGGTAGATGGGCTCATGGCAGTATCTCTAAAGATTTAATATTCCCAGTTGTTTCCTTAGTTCAGACCTAGTTCTGTCATGGAATAGTTGCTTTAACAAGAAGAGTATTAATAAATAGCTCTAGAAATATATCCAACTTAATTATAGATATATATGTTCCTGGAAAGTTGTGAATTAAATTTTTGTAAATGGAATTGTCATTGACTAATATTATATTTCAGATATACTTTGTTTTCTGATTATCCAAATGGCTGTATCTTTTAAAAACTTAAGTATCTACACCTCTTACCTCTTTGTTTTGACTAGGGTATTATATCTAAATAATCTGTTTAGCCAGGCCTATTTTATTAGTAGATATTCTTCATTTTGCAGCACAGCTATGCTGTGATTTTATAAACATGTGATAATGATCTTGAATAGCTTTCTTGGGGATTAGCTTGCTTAATTTGTGAATTTTAATCCATGTACTCTTTAATCATGTTCATTTGACATTTACTTGCAGGGAGCTTTTGACTGTGGTAGAAAGATCTGCCTGGGTCTTTTAACAGAAAGACCCTGTAAGACTTTAAAACTTAGAATCTGTTTCTCTGAATCATCTGTGTCTGACTTGATTTTTTTAAACTTTGATGTGTGTCTCTCCCCCCCCCCCCCCCCCCCAAGTTTTTCAGCAGGAGGTTCAAAACAGCTGCTATGGTGTCTGTCTTCGCAGTATCTGCTGTAGTGCATGAGTATGCCCTGGCTCTGTGCTTGAGTTTTTTCTACCCAGTCCTCTTTGTACTCTTCATGTTCTTTGGAAGTAAGTTTTTCTACAAGATTAAAGGGTGCAATGCTGAAAGTGATCATAGGCAATAACAGAACCAGAATGTGAAGTTCAATTAGATGACTAGGTGATTTTAGGGCTTCTGCCCTTCTATAAGCAGTAAATATTATTAACAGCCTCTTTACTGTGTCAATATTATTAACACCATTCCTGATCCATTACTAAATAGATGGGTTCATTATAATGCTTCATTTTTATTTTTTGAATTCTAGACTAAAATGATAGAAATACAGTACAACATACTCAGTTGATACTTTGTGGATTTTAGGGAATCATAATAAATGTTTTGAACCTTAGTGAAGATAACCTTGATAACTGCATTTTTGTTTTCCTTGCTTTTCACTTCCAGTGATTTTCAATTTCATTGCCAATGATAGTCGGAAAAAACCTATTTGGAATGTCTTGATGTGGGTATCTCTCTTCTTAGGACATGGAATCCTACTATGTTTATATTCTCATGAATGGTATGCACGTCAGCAGTGTCCTTTAAAAAATGTGAGTAATCTAAGGGGCACTAAGTACCAGATTTCAAAATATGTGCAGAAGTTTTAAAAACTGCTTAATAGGGGGCAGCTAGGTGGCGCAGTGGATAAAGCACTGGCCCTGGAGTCAGGAGTACCTGGGTTCAAATCCGGTCTCAGACACTTAATAATTACCTAGTTGTGTGGCCTTGGGCAAGCCACTTAACCCCATTTGCCTTGCAAAAACCTAAAAAAAAAACAAAAAAAAAACCTGCTTAATAGAAAAAGAGAAAAGAGGAGGAAAAAAACAAAATGAAATTGAGAACCCAGGAATAGAATTCAGAATTGATACTAGATAAATCCATACACCCACCAAGAATATAGACTTTCTATTCAGTTAAAATTGTTGGAATAGGAATAGCAAAAAAAAAAAGGTTTGAATCCAAATTCATGATATTTGCCACAATACAGGCTTGCATAATCAGTAATCTTAATCTCAAAAATAGAAAAAAATGGAAAAAAATTGTCTCAGTTATCAAGCAGATCATTTTTATCATTCAGATAGAATAAAGTAAAGGACACCCAGATCACTGGCCTTAATTATACAAAGAAAATATTTCTATATGTCAGATCTTTGGGGTCAACCTTGTTCTTTGTAATTTTAACATGTTCTATTTCAGTCAATTAGTGATAATGGGTCTCTCCTTTTACATTGTTCTAAGTAATTTTGTTTTCTCACTTTTGTTTACTTTTATTTCATACCCCACACATTCACAAAACAGAACTCATCATTTTCCATACAAACCCATCCTCCTGCAGCCTTGCATGTTTTTGTCCTATCAGTCAGTTCTGCAGTCATCATCAAATCAACCCTCTCTCACCTCTAAAGTCCAGTGCGTTGCCAAGTTTTGTGGATTTTACTCCATATATGCTCTTCCCCCATCCTTTCCCTTCTCTGACCTCTAATCTGTTTTAGGCTTCAAGAATTTTTCTCTCTACCACTGCAATAGCATCCTCTGAACTCCTGATCCCATTCTCTCCCCATAGGGAATTTACAAAAGAAATTTTATTTTATTTTATTTTAATTTTTTTTAGGTTTTTGCAAGGCAAATGGGGTTAAGTGGCTTGCCCAAGGCCATACAACACAGCTAGGTAGTTACTAAGTGTCTGAGACAGGATTTGAACCCAGGTACTCCTGACTCCAAGGCCAGTGCTTTATCCACTACGCCACCTAGCTGCCCCCCTAAATGTGATTCATTTGTACAAAAATATTTATAGCTGCTCTGGTGATATAAAAAATATTTGAAATGATCTATGGAATTAAAAATGAGCAGGTAGTATATTTAGTGTCATGCTGTAAAAATAATATGCATGGGGTGGCTAGGTGGTGCAGTAGATAGAGTACTGGCCCTGGAGTCAGGAGTACTTCAGAGTCCTGATTAAGTGACCATTAGCCTTTACTTGGAGGCTTTTTGGTGAGGAGGGTCAGCTAGGTGGCTCAGTAGATATAAATCCCTGGCCTTAGAGACAAGAGAACATGAGTTCAAATCCAGCTTTAAACACTTGACACTAACTAGCTTTGTGGCCTTGGACAAGTCATTTAACTTTGCCTCCCAATCCAGAGCCCTCTCCAGTCCTGATTCATATCTGGCCACTGGACCCTGAAGACTCTGGAGGAAAAGGTGACTTAGCCTACCACCTCCTCACTCAAATCCAGTTTATGTTCTTCTCATGGCATCATCTTTCTGATGTTGTGGTCTTCTTTGCAAATGAAAGACACCATTTGGTGAAGAAGCACCCATTACCTCATGAGGAAATCATCTCACTTTTGGAGAGCTCTCATCATTCAGATTTGATTCCTTTTCATCAAGCTTAATTCTTCCTCACTTAGAAATTTCCTTGCCTCCGGACGTTTCCATTGAGCTTATAACTGCCCACCTGGCTACCTAGTCTATCTTGGACTTGTGAACCTACATTCAAGATTCAGCTATTAATTTTGTATTTATTAGATTCAGCTCAAAGTCTTAGCCTCTTGAGATCTTTATGATTTTTGATTCTTGTCAATTGACCCAAACTTCGGGTCATCTTCATATTTAATAAGTGAACTATTTTATCAAATGAGATCACATATATAAAAAGATTTGCAAACTCTAGAGTACTTATATGAATGTTAGTTTTTCTGTGTTCTTTTATTCAAAAAATTGAGGCCCAACCCAGATACCAAAGTCATTCCATAACAGCTCTTCTAAGGTAGTAAGAGAATCTTAGTAATCACTCTATGACTTTAACTGTTCATCCAATTGTAAATCAAACCCAGGTCTTCCTCCTCTTTTTCACAAGAATTGCCTGGGAGGGGTGGCTAGGTGGAGCAATGGATAGAGCACTGGCCCTGGAGTCAGGAGTGCCTGAGTTCAAATCTGGCCTCAGACGCTTAATAATTACCTAGCTGTGTGGCCTTGGGCAAGCCACTTTAACCCCATTTGCCTTGCAAAAAAAACCTAAAAAAATTTTTTTTGAATTGCCCAGGAGATTTTTTTTCCCAACACTTGTCTAAAATCTTGGTAACAGAGGATCTGCAGCATTGCCCTGGCCCACCAATCTATTCTTGAGTTCTTTAAAAAACGAGAAACAAAGTTAACATAGCTTGTCCTGCTGTCGATAATAACCTGGGTAGTCCCAGCTTCTCTCTGCAAGTGTCCGCTCGCCAATCTTTTAATAATAATGCAACTGAGAAATCTGGCATGGATTGAAGTTCGCCTTAGCACCCTGTCATTTAGGCCCCATTTTCTCCCACTCAGAGTGACTCAGCAGTCTTCTTTGCCAGTTCTTTAAAGTCTTCTAGAACGCCCTTCATCTGACCACATGACCTGAACTCTTTGAAGGCTGCTTAGTGTTCTTACTGTTACCCAATAATTGGTGTATTCACTTGTATTGTCTTTTTTTGTTCTGTTCTTATTCTCCTTGACAGAGTAAACAAGCCAATTAAGAGTTGAGTTGTTATTCTGTTATTATCTTGTCTCTTTCTGGGTGGTGACCCCTTTGATCTTCTACCTCTTCTTTTGATTTTAATGCTCCCAACACTCTTGGACTCTACTAACTCTTCTCTAGCCATTTTTTTGCTGTCCTTGGAGTAATAGCTTTCAAATGTCTTTTAAAAAATGTTAGTTGGTTGAGTTTCCCCAAACATCCCCAGCAGCCCTCCTAAAGAGGGCCCTGTTTTCTTCATTAGAATTATTTGTCTTTATTCTTTCATTCTCAAGAGTCTTAGGGCAGTGGATTCCAGCTGTCCTTTTCCTGAAGCCTTATTTAATTAATATCTTAGGATTCATTCATAGCATAGCAGAGAGATGACCTTGGGGGATAGGAACACTCAGGTACATGTTCTGGTCTTGATAGGAATGAATTCTGTAATCCTGGGCAGATTATTTCAGTCTCTTGGTACTCCAGATAGCTCTACAGAAAAGGTGCTTATTTAATATTGATAACAGGATGTTTGCTCACTTGGGCCTTTTCTCTACTAAGGAAATCTTGGACAAAATCCCTCTCCCTTTTCTTGCAAGAGGTCTGAAATAGGGGCTAGTGACTGCAACTAGATCAATTACTAGGAAGGAATCAAACATGGTAGAACTTCTAAATGGCCTGGATAGAGACACAGATCAAAGGGACTTTTTTAACTTGTTAATTAATTTAGTTTCACCTTGTTAAAGGAAATTTTGCATAAAATATTGTTCCTTATTTTCTATATTTAACTCTACTATAATTATTAAACTCATTTTTTAAAAGGAAGAAATATAATCTGCCTGGAGTATAAAATAGCCATACTACAACATTGAATGGGTCATCTGGGCAATTTTAAGGAAATGGTTTTAAGAGTGAACTTATTTAAGAATGAAAAAATGACTTGGGACTGAGGAGATTTGTAATTTCAGCTTAAAAATTCTTTGATGTGTATATACAATGTGGCTGTATTTGACCTTCTAATGTCTCCCCGTGATTTTATTTTCATCCCTCTCTCCCATTTGGCCAGTCCCAAATTGAATCTCAGTTTATCAAAAGTAGGCCTGAACTATAGCATGACTTTTTAGTGTTGATCTTGTTTGAAATTCAGTAAGAAAGGTACTCAGTATGCTTAGTGGATGTCATTTTGTATTATCTTCATTTCCTTTACTCCTCCAGTGGTATGGGCAATTAAGTTGTTTAACTTATTTACTTCCATTTGAATTATATCATTTATTTGACTTTTCAAAATTTAAATTAGTTATTTAGTGTGATTTTTGTCTAAAAACCATCCAAAACTTTATTGGGTATTTTAGAATTGTGATACAGAGATCTTCCTTCTCATGCCTCACTTGGACACTAACCCTCCCATCTTGTTTCTTGCAGCCAACATTTCTAGACTATGTAAGACCTCGCTCCTGGACATGTCACTATGTGTTTTAAAAACATGGACTTCAGTGTTCTTTCGTGATTGAATTTGTGTGCCATCTTATTCTAGAAAAGCAGCTGCTTTAAAAAAAAGTTGAGCTGCATCAAGATAAATCTGCGAGTGATTACTGCAAGTGATTCCATTCATTTATTGGTGACAAAGCCAGTATCATGTCAGTTATCTAAAGCCAAGATAATGAGTCCAGCAATTCCAGTGGAATCCTGTTAAGGAGAAATTTGTTTTTCTCTTTGGGAGCAATTTCTAAGGTACAGACAGATTTTTGACTGAGACATATCTACCCAAAGTCCAGCAGTCACATTCATCCATTATCTTTCTTTACTCATTTATTTAACATTGTATATGTTTTTCTTAGTTACTGAAATGGCCAAAACATACATAAAGACTTAATGCTTTCAATATCTGTTGTTTGCAACTTATTTCTATGCACACTGTTGTTATTGATTAAAAATGTATTTGAAAAAAGAGAATAACAGTGTTAATGTGGAATAATATATGTAAAGAGCTATGTCATTGATTTTTACAAAGATGATTCTTACACTTTTTTGTATTGTTTTTATTCCAAATATGCTTAGAAATCTATTGAACTGAGTAAAAAAAATTCTGAATTCAAGCTACCACTTCATGTTGTTTCTCTGTTCTCTAACATAGGCCTTGTGATTTATGTGAAACATAAGAAAGCCTTTCCATTAGAAATCCTGTATGAGTTCACATACAGGAGCTGGGAAAAGATGGAGAGTTGTTTTTTCTGTAACCCTCCTAAGCAATTTTATTTGCTTTCAGGAGGGTGGGGGTCAGGAGAGGAGAGAACAAGTATTAGAATTATTTATCATGAGTTCATTACATAATAGTAAGAGCATAGATAATTTAGGGAGTCTGTTTCTGAAAATTCAGGTTAGTTTGGCATTTTGTAGAAACATCCTCTGCCATAACCAGAGAAAGATCGAGTCATCTTAAAATGGTGCCAACTAAGTTATGTAAATGTATAATAAACTTGTTCATTTTCCTCAGTCTTAAGGGGATGATTTACCTAGAAGGTGGCTCCTGCAAGATTCAGTGATGCTACACTCAACAGTAATGTGCTTCTAAGAACATTTAAAACTGTGATTTGTTTGTTTTTTAGGCAATTGGGGTTAAGTGACTTGCCCAGTAACCACACAGCTAGTAAAGTGTCTGAGGCTGGATTTGAACTTGGTTCTCTTGACTCCAGGGCCATTGTTCAGTACATGTATGCACCACCTAACTGCCCTGTAAAACTGTGATTGTTTTCAAGGAAATGTATTTTCTCACTTTGATTCCATAAATATGATATTTTGTTTTCTTCTGTAATATCTTAATGCTTCACCATTATATGAAATGTGACTGAATTATCAAAGATTGGAATTTAGTCATAGAATCTGGAAATTCTCTTCACCAAATTGTAGTGAGGTCTTGAGGGAATCTCCTGAGGTCATGCTTGTATGTCTTTTCTGTCTTTCTTTGGGGGGTCTGTCTGTGTGTGTGTATTGTGTCTGTGCTTACTCACAAGTTCAGCATTCTTTCCACTGTGCAGCACTGCCTCAGTGACCTAAGAATTCATTCTGTGTTTTCAACAAATACAAAGACTTTCAGGTGAATGTCTTTTCCCCTTTGTGACCTTGGCAAAGTACAAACATATTGTAGTGATGTGGTCATTGCTCAAAAGGTATTTGAATTCTTCTTTTGAAAATTGCTTTTGGAACCACTTTTCAAGCCTCATGGAAAAGTCATTCTTACTATTTCATAATCACATCTGATTTTTTACTTCAAAACATATTACTCAACTTTATTGCCTACCATTTTTAACAGCCTAAATTCCAAATAGTCAAGCTTATTACTGTTGAAGATATTCAAAGAACTGTGTAATTATTTAAAGGCAAAAGCATTTGAGATTTATCTGATTACTACTTTCAATTAGAGCTTTAAATGTATTATTTGCCTACCATATAAGGTGAAATGTTTCCCTTTTTGTTACAATTCTTGGACAAAATAAAACAATGATAGGAGGGAAAATAAAACATGTTCTTTTTCCTTTTGTTAACTAATTGACCCAGAGCTTTAGCTTAACAACTAACAAATGTGCATTTACATTTTTTAGTTTCTTTTTTTCCCACTCTAATATGGAAAATGTTAAATATAAATATAAAATAGACCCTTGTGCCATAACAATTCATGTTCTGTTTAGATAGCTTTATTAAGGCAATAGAGTTAAATAACTTGCCCAAAGTCACACAATTAGGTAATTGTTAAGGTCTGAGGTCAGATTTAAACTCGTGTCCTCCTGACTTCCAGGGTCGATGCTCTATCCACTTAGCTGTCCCTAGATTCTTTTTAAAAAAAATTTTCTTCTATTTGAAAAAAAAATGACTATTCTTGGGAAATTTCAGAATAATAAATTGTATAGGTTGTGTGCTTTTTAAGATCAAATAGTTTTTCCTTGCATCAGAATTTATTCTGCTAATTACTTTCTGCTGTATTGTTTATAACAATAGATGCTTTCTCTCCAGAAATTAGCCTGAAGATTTAGATAGCATTAATAAAGAGCTGACAAAACTCTATAAATTGCAAAACAAAAGACTTGTACAAGCATTTGGGTGGTTACTCTGTGGTAGGTGCTTTGTTAAACTATGGGGAAATAAAAATAAAACAGGAAACAGTCCCTGCCCTCAAGGAGCTTACTATTGCTATTATCTAATGATTTTTAGAGTATTTGGAAATTAAAGCTCACACTTTTATAGTTCCAGGAATGCTATAATTGAAACAACTTCAATTTCTCCATTTGGAGATGGTATTGTTTCTACTGTTGATAAAAGTCTATTTTATAACCTGTTTGTTCTTCTGTGACATGCTTCCTATATTCTTATATGATCACTATTCTGATACTCTATTAATATTTTTGGATGCCTGGGATTCATCAGTGTTGTTGTCCTTTGTGTGTTTTATTTCAGACCCTCTACTTGATGTTAGGAGAGTTAGCAGTATAGCCACTGAGTTATGGTAAGAGGATATAAATCATGGGCCCTTGGGAACTTTTATGGGGCAGATTGAAAGCTATAAATGAAGTGTTTTAGCAAGTTTTGGATCAGTCTTGGAGATCACAGGGAATATTAGGCAGCAGAACTTTGCTATCTAGTGTTAACTTGAAGTATAATTTTCTGAGTGTGTTTTACTAGCTCTTATCTCAACTTCAAAGGGAACAAAGAAACAACAGTTTCTGTTAATTCCATCAAGAGGAAATGTGTAAAAGCAGCCTTGTTTTGCATGGTGTTGGTATCTACATCCTTTTATTCCTTTCCAAGATAAGCTGTGGTTCACATGATTCAGAATCTGCCACCCAAGCTCTCTAGAATGAGGACCTTGTTGGCCTACTTTTTACTTCCTTTTTTCCAAAATCATCTTTTGTAATTTCTGTGTTTTATGCATTCTTTTTTTGCATGGAATGAACACTTGGTTGTCTTTGGTCTTTGACTAGAACTTCAGTCACTTTCAGTATTTTTTCCACTCCACTTGAGCTGGCCTCCAGGTTTTTTGGTGAAGGACTCACATCAGCAATGAGCAGCTGCTGTGTATTGTTCTTGCTGACTTTGCTTTCCAGTTTGGGTTTTTTTTTTTTGTGGTTCCAAATACATTTGTAACATTGTCCCCAACCAATGCTTAACAATGCAATAGATATAATGTGGAGTGGAAACTCCATGAGCTGTTGGGTCAAGCAAGGGGTGGGCTGGTCATCCCCCAAGTGAGGACCCTACCCTGCTGCCTGAGCCAGTGTTGCTGCTTCCCTTGTTGAGTTGGGCCATTCACCCATTGTACATTACCCATATTATTATTCCAGGGAAAACTGATGGTATGCTTCAAAACAGAAGTTAGTTTTACATATTTATCAGAGTTCTGATCCTTTTTATCAGATTTTCCTGAGTGCCTGGTTTTGTTGTTTTTCTTTCTCTTGAATACTTTTTGTCTGGTCACTGGTACTTCAATTTGTTTAATTTTCATTGTACTTGGATTGATTTTTTTAAACAGACAGGATGCCTTTTTTAAAACTTTGAAATATATAAGAAATGGACAAATACTGTTCACATGAAGAATTCAATAAATATATTTGGGAAAATGGCTTTTGTTATTTAAACTATAATCAAGTTAAATTAAATTATTTTTTTGTAATGAAAGGAATTCAGTGCTTCATTGTAAGAGGCAAGAGCCACATGGTTTTCTTATTCATTTTGTTTTACAGTTCCTTTACTCAAGTATATTTAGATATGATTGTTTCAAATATGAAGATGATAGCATAAGAACAGCAAGATTTGATGTGTATGTATATGCACACAGCTTTATTAGTGCTATAAGACTTTTTTTCCTTTACCTCAAATATATCTCTTTATTAAATGACATATTAAAAGTGACTAGAAAAGAAAGATTTAAAAGAAACTTTATTACTTTGGCCAGGACTGTCCAGAATTTGACTTGCAGCTTTAACTCAAAGCTGAGTTAACACAGAGCTCTCATTAAAATGACAAATGAAAATATATTGTCCATTGCAATAAAAGATTTTAAAAGTAAGGTTTGCCCAGCCCTGACTTAGGCATTGAGTGGGGTCCCTTATGATAAACCAAAATTTAACTTACTCACAATGTTGAACCTGTCCTAGAGAGAATATATTCTTTACCCACAAATTAAGCCTGTGCTTGATTTGTTAGCATTAGCCCTATTTTACAAATGAAATAATCAGGACTGATAAGATGACTTGATGATTGTCACACAATAAGTGGTAGAGCCAAGGGTCAATCCAAGCCTTCATTATAACCATTGTATCTTTCCCACTGAATGTTCACATTCGAGTGAGACTTGCCACTTTAAAAACTTAGAAAAATCAAGGCATTGAACCAAAGAGAAAGAAAACTGATCTGGCTTTAAAAATTTGAAATAAAATCCAAATTTGGATTGGGGGGAGGTGAGTGGGGATAAAATTCATTAACATCTAAGGAAACAAAAGCAGCAAATATAAACCACTTAAATAAGCAAAGAAAAGGAAGATCACAAGGTCAAAGGAAATATTAATAGCTAACAATATTTTTTAAGGTTTGCAAAAGATGAGTATTACATATTGTGGTAGATAGTGCATTGGATATCTCTGGACGTGGAGTCAGCCTAGGTTTCCTCAACTATAAAATGGAGGTAATTGCCCCTACCTCCTAGGTTGGTTGTGAGGATGAAATGAGGTATTTGTAAAGGCTCTTGGCAAATTAATAGGGGTTATGTAAATATTATTTGCCAGTGGGGATATTGAAACTTTTTTAGGAAGACTTCACATGTTCCAGAATCACTTCCAAGTTCTAGTCTGTGACTAGAAATAGAATATCACTTGGTAAGAAATTCAGATATTGCACATCCTCCCTGATTATCCTTATCCTTTCTGTAGATGTAAGTATAGCCTCCAAGGTCAGTGTTATCCACCAACAACAGAAAGTGGCCCGGAAATATTATTGGTATGCAACAGGGAATGGCCTGGTCTGGTTGAGTAGAGAAGTTAAGAGGTAAAGCAAGAAAGGTAGGGAAGCAACAGATTGTAGAGAACCTTGAGGAGACAAAGGAAATTAAATGTTAAGTCAGTGGTTAATAGATAACATGAGAGAAGTGAAAAAGTCAGATCTAGGTACAAGAAAAATTCTATGTGACCATTTGATAGAGCTGGAAAGATTGTGGTTGGGAGAGATTGGTCCTATTCTACCTTCTGACCCATTGGCTGAGTGACTTAGGATAAATCACTTGGCTTTTTAGTTCTCTAGGCAACCAAGATTGTACTACCTAGTATTGGCAAGTATAGGAGAAGGGAATAAACATTTATACACAAAGTTCCAGGTAACTTGCTAAGCTTCACCTAGGAGTTCTATATATCACTGAAATCTCAGATCCAGGGAGAGGAAGTAAGTAAAATCAATAGGACTATAGTTGGGGAAGCTAGGTAGTTAAATGGATAGAGCATGGGCCCTGGAGTCAGCTGGACCTGAGTTAAAATGAAGCCTTAGACACTTCTAGCTGTGTGACCCTGACCAAGTCACTTAACTTGGGCCATTGCCTTGCAAAAAAAATTAGGCCCATGATAGTTAATTTGAGATAAGATGAGAAAAAGAGGATAGAAATTTTAAAAAAATAACCCAAATACTTAAGCAAGGGCATAGGAATAATCAGAAGACCATTCTTTGCAGGAAAGAATAAAATAGGTTTTGTATATTTTGTGTGTAATCTATGTAGACATTCTTAAGCCTTCTGAAACTGTGGGTTTAGATGGAAAAAGCAGGATAGGAGATGAGATATGATGTAAGTGTCATTTGTGAAGGGAAAGTTGTGTTAAGGAAGAAATTACAAAGTAAAAAAGGACTGAGGGTATACTTTTAGGGAATACCACCATTAAGTTATCAGGAAAGGACAAAGAAACTGAGACAGAGATGTTTAGGAGAACTCAGAGAGTTGTATTGCAAGGCATGGAAGGGAGAATATCCAGTAGGAGGAGGAGACATAATTCAGAGTATTCTAGGATGACAGTTTGAGGGAATTGGCAATGAAATTATTGTTGATTTTATGGAGCAGCCTCAAAGTGGGAAGAAGAACTGTTATCACAGGAGTCGTGATTTCAGAACTGAAAGGGACCTACCTCCATTTTTCTCCGGTATCAAGGTGCAGAAATAATTTGGGGAGACTAAATGCTGACTTTCGGACAGGTCACTATACTGGAAATTCTGTTTTACAAGTGCTAAAACGTTTTATAAACACTGGAAAATAAGAGGAACTAAAAAGTTGTGTCCCATGTTATAATGTCAAAAAATAAAGAGTAGAGGAGTGCAATGTAGTTTGGATAAAGAACAGAAAGATCCCATAAGTTAAAATTTTATTGCTACTCATAAAAGGGGAGGAGAATTCAGTAAATTCATTTCAATTAACAAACATCAAGGGCATACTATGCCCCAGCTACTGTGTTAAATTCTGAAGATAAAAAGAGAAACAAAACAGTTCTTGCCCTCTGGTTTAGATGATGAATTAAATCACCACCATCCACTACACACATACACATATACACACACACACACACAAACACACACACGTATCCTATCTGTCACCAAGTACTTTTGATTTCATCTCTGCAACATCTCTCAAATATCCCCCTTTTTCTCCCTCATCACCTCATCCCTCGATAATTATAGTAACTTGTAGATTGGGTCTGCCTGCCTCAGACCTCCTTACCTTCATATCAGTCCATTCTCCAGCTGCCAAAATAATTTTTCCTAAAGCATAAATCTGACTGATCATCCCACTACTGAATAAATAAATGCTTTGACTGAGCCAAGGGATCCTCATATAAAGAAGAAAATTTGATTCTGAGAATCTATGAAATTTAACTAGCATCTGTCTCTTACTATATAGGATAGTGAAAAGCTCAAGTACAATAGCATTTATATATATATGAAATAGCCTCATGAGAAAGTAATATATCAATAATATAAATCACCTGGGTAGAATGAGAAATTAGAAGTTGGGCTTGGAAAACACAAACTTGATAAAGTAGGTTTCAGGGTAAGGGAGGAGAGAACATCAATTATTCAGATATCTGCTGGAGCTCTTGTACTTGCCAAAGGAGAGCAGCTAGTAACATGTCTGATTTAATGATAACTTCATCCTTCCAAAAGTAGAGGAGGCAGCAAGAGAAATCAGTTCTAGGCCTGATTCTTGATAATAGTGAAAAACTAGTTGCTGAGGTGGGAATGAGAACTCTGTGGGGAAATGACCTCTCCTTGAGTTTGCCATAGAGGAGAGGAAAAACAGTTTAGCTTGCATACTAGGTTCAAGAAGAGCAGATTTCATGTTAAACATGATTGTATATCATTCACTGCCATGAGTAGGAGGAAAAGGAGACTGGTAAAAAAAAGGGGGGGACTCAAAAGCTTGCAAAAAGATGAATATTGAAAACTATCTGCACAGCATAGGAAAAAAAATAAAAAATATATTTCAAAAGATTCAAAATAAGGATAGATAGGATCTCATGAACCAGAATTCTGAAGGGAAGTCATCCAAGAGAGAAAGGAAAATTCAGGAGTGAAATTATGAGAATCCAATACAAAAAAATATATAAACTATTTGAGAAGACTGACGTCATTTCGAAGAGGATTTGTGGATTTGTCCATGAGCTTGGATGTTAAAAAAAAATGGCATGTAAAGAAGAAAGGAAGCGAATGATGTGAATGTGGCATGGCCATGTAAAAATCATATCTTGAGCGTTAAAGTTAGGGGTAGAGGACAAAAAAATGTTTCTTTTAGGGAGTTATTTTGGGATGAAAGAGGAAGATAAAACAAATGGGGGAGGCAGAATAGAAAGAAGGAATGGATGCAGCTCAGTTTCCTTTCACACTCTGGCAAAAAGAGAATAAGAGCATCAGATTGAATCAAGATTAGGAAATTCAAAAAGAAACTTTAGTAGGTAATTTTTCCAGCCCCGGTTAGCATCGGGTGATAGAAAGTTCTGTGGGCTCCTGGACACTGGAGGATCTATTCCAACATGCATACTGAGCCAGGGCCTGTGATTGTCTTTGTCCTAGGCTAAGAAGAGGATCTTGAATACAGTGTAGACAAAAAAGAGGAACAGAAATGAGAGGCAGCTGTGTAGCTCCGACCACAAAGTGGGCTCATAAATTCATCCCACAGAATTGTATGACAAAGATCAGGGAGCAAGATCAAGGCAGGGCCTACATTTCTGTCGAATTAAATCTGGAAGTCTTCAAGCTAACTGATATAACCCAGGATCAGTAGCAATCTACTAGAGTTCTAACCAGGGAGAAGTCTGCAGTTGGGGTATCCAGGTCCAAAACAGAGTTGAGAGTTTGTAAAGTTCAAATGAACTTGGCAACAATCAGATTTTACCCTAGATAGAATTTGAGGCATGTTAAGTTTTGCAGATTCCCCAACCTGAATTATCCCTGGGATCCTTCAAGAAAACATTATTTAATATTTGGAGTATCAGCTGGAGGAGCCCAGAGAATACCAGATAAGTCCCTAGCATTTTCTTCAGGACTACAGAGAACCTAGTCCTATCACAGATTTCCAATTCCTAGTCCTATTACAGATAACCCAAATGGGTAAGTAAGGCCGTAATTATGAGTGGTGTACAACTACTAAATAAATCTTCATTCACAATATAGAGTTTTTATGAAGCTGAAAACACCCAAATGCCAGAAGAAAAAAGATAACTCCACGATATCTACAAGCAAAATCTCAAAGAAAAACAATTTGGCCACAAAATCAACTAGAACTTTTTGGAAGAAATAATGGAAGAAATAATGCAAAAGTTTTGTTGGTTGTTTTAATCATCTTAAAAAGGGGAAAGATCTGGGAAAGAAATGAGAGTTTTGGAAAAGACGAGAGCTTCTAAGTCAATTTGGAAGTAGAATTTACAGCTTAGTCAAAGAAGTGCTAGTCCTTTTTCAAGAAAAAGACTTCTTGGGAATTGGAATGAACCAAATAAATTAATGAGACAAGAAGAAATATTAAAACAAAGTCAGAAGATTGAAAAATGAAGGGAAATATAAGATAATTCATAACAAAAACAATTGATACAAAAATTATTTAAAGAGGGAAAAGAATCTAAGAATTATGACCTGAAAGTCATGGCCAAAACCAGAAACTAAATCTCATACAAGAACCAGAGGGAAAAAGCAAAGTATAAACAGGAAAGAAAAACCTATTGGTTACATCTTGAAAGAAACTTCATAATAAAAACTCCCAGATAATGAAAAAGGGTAAAAATATCACTTGTACAAAAATATTTATAGCAGCCCTGTTTGTGGTGGCAAAGAATTGGAAATCAAGTAAATGTCCTTCATTTGAGGAATGACTTAGCAAACTGGTATATGTATGTCATGGAACACTATTGTTCTATTAGAAACCAGGAGGGACGGGATTTCAGGGAAGCCTGGAGGGATTTGCATGAACTGATGCAGAGAGAGATGAGCAAAACCAGAAAAACATTGTACACCCTAACAGCAACTTGGGGGAGGATGATCAACCTTGAAGGACTCACTCATTCCATCAGTGCAACAATTTGGGGCTGTCTGCAATGGAGAATACCAGCTGTATCCAGCGAAAGAACTGCAGAGTTTGAACAAAGTTCAAGGACTATTCCCTTTAATTTAGGAAAAAAAACCCAGATATCTCATTGTCTGATCTTGTTATCTCTTAGACTTTTTTTTGTCTCTTCTTTAAGGATGATTTCTCATCACACTCAATTTGGATCAATGTACATGGAAACATGCTTTCCCTGGGGGGATGGGGGAGGAAAGTAAGATTGGGGGGTGTATTGTGATTTTAAATGAGGTTCAGATTCGTTCCTGCAAATGACACTCTTGCTGATACTCGTGAGAATGAAAGTATTTTAATTACACAACACAAGGAATAGATTGATTACAATAACATCCAAATACAGCAACTAATACATTAAAGACAATGGGTTAGTAATACTATAATCAAAGTAGAAGAAAAAGATAAAGATAACATCACCAATTGGGGGAGCACCAACTCTGAACAGTCCATGGCTGGGGGAATCCCGTGTTCTTTTCAGCCTTTTTTTGAGTCCCGATTGGGAAAGAAAGGAAGAGAGAAAGAGAGAGAGAGAGAAGGAAAGAAAGAAAGAAGAGCCCCAGGCAGAATCAATTCTCCATGGGTGAGATTCCCTCCAATGCTTGAAGCCTCAGAGTATTTATCAGTGGAGAACAAAGAATGCTAGTTGCTAATTTAGTTGGGAGGGATTCCCTTAGTTGGGAGGGAGTTCCTTTAACAGTAATATGGGAAAAGCCTACAAGTCTACCAGTTTGAAGACTTCAAGGAAATGCCATAGGGGGCCAGAAGATTTTACTTTGAATAAAGTCAATACTGGGAGAATAGCCAGTTCTCCCCAGTACTACCTGTGTATTCCAAGGAGTGGCTGGCTCCGGGAACCTTTGGAATGCGGCCAAATCACCTATGGAATGTCCGGATTGGGGGGGAGGTAAATTCGTGAAGGAAGGCACATCCTCATACAGGCTGGAGAGAACTTACTTATAAGAAAACTTCATTTTCTTATTCGGGGGAAATTGTAAAACTCAAATAATATCTTTAATAATAAAAAAAAAAAACTCCCAGGTACTCCATAGCCAAAATGGAGATCTAGGGAGAAAAAAGAAATGCCTCAAGCAGTCAGGAAAAGAATTCAAGTCCTTAATTGTTACAGAATAACCCAAGATTTGGCAGCCACTATTACAAAGAGGAGTGTTTGAAATACAGTACTGTATTCCAGAAAACAAAAGATATAAGCTTACATTCAAAAATAATATACTCAGCAAAACTGAGTAAACTCTTAGTAGGGGAAAAATGAAATTTAAAATAAGAGAACTTCTAAGTATCTTATTGAAAATACCAGAATTGGGTAGAAATTTTGAAATATAAACACAGGAATAAAAAGAACAAAAAAAGTAATACATTTGAACAATGGGAAGGCATTATGAAAGCTTATATTCTAATTGGGGAAAAACAAACGAAGTTAAATAAGACAAAGGGCTAGGACTGATTTTGTTATGTTTTGATCTTAGAAGAAAGAAAAAGGAATAGAAATGGAATATACTAGAGAACAGGGGAAGGAAGAATAGAACACAATCTGAGAATAATTAGGAAACCATGTGAACAAAGAGGGATGAGGGGATTCGGTTTCACTAGAACCTCACTTTCATCTGAACTGGTCAAAGTAGGATAGAACACATTAATTTGATCTGTTAGTATATTCATTTCAAAAGAAAAGGGAAGTGAAAAAGGAGAGGCAGAATGACTCACTTCGAAGGGATCTGTGAGCAAAACAAGCTCCAATCTTGAAGAGATTTATGTAGACAGGCTTAAATTTAAGGAAAGAAAGGGTAACAATTTGAGGTTGTCTGGTTGAGGGAAAGAAAAGAAGGACAAGGAGTGAGAAAAGAGGGCATAAGGCATTGATTATTAATGATTTACACTAATAATCCTTTCCACTACACTCTGAGTTTCCACCTTACATTCATCAGATTGTAAAATTGACAAAAGCAAATGCTGTTAGATAATTTGCAGGAAAATTGTGAGTTGGTCTCACTATTCTGGGAAAGCAATTTGAAATTGTTCAACAAGTCACTAATTGTGGAAACTCTTTGACCCAGAGATATCACTTCAAGTTATATACTTTAAAGAAAACATATAAAGAGGCAAAGGGCCTAGATGTACAAAAAATATTTATAGCAGTTCTTTTTGTAATGGAAAAAGACTTTAATCTTAAGAGATGGGTGCCTGTTATTAGGCAATGGTTTAACAAAGGATGTGTTAATGTATGTAATTTTAATTATTGCTCCATGAAAAATAATGAGAGGAAGGAATGGTTTCAGAGAAACTTGGGAAGACTTATATAAACTTTTACAGAGTAAATTGAGTAGAACCAAGGGAACACTTTATACAAGAACAATATAAAGAGAAACAATTTTGAAAGACTTAAGAACTTTGATCAATGCAATGACCAACCATTATTCTTAAAGGACCAATGATAAAATATAATACCTACTCCCTAACAAAGAAGTGTTGGATTCATGTTGCAAAATGAAATATATTTTTCGATATGGCCAATGTGGCAATTTGTTTTACTTGACTATGAATATTTATCACAAGAATTTAGTTTTTTTAATTATTGAGGAGGAAAGTAGATAGTATAATTATCTTTATAGTTGAGAAGACTGAGATAGAAAGTCTTGTCTGTCAACGACTTGTCCAAAGTCACACAACTTTAGTAATTGTCTGGTCTTGAAACTGAACTCAGATCTTCCTAACTCCAGGTCCAGTGCTATGGCCACTGAACCATGAAATTGCTTAGAAGAGTACCTGAAGGACAAATATCTCAGTTTTCAAAAAAAGGGAAGAGAATTAGAGCCACAAACTAGTCTAGTGAACTCAATTTCTGGCAAAAAAAAAAAATTATAGGGTTAATTCCTTAAAAAGAAAATTAAGGAATATCCAGAAAAGAAAGTTATGATTGCAAAGAGCCAGGCTTAATTTTTTTTAAAGGACTCTACTTTCTTTTTTTTGAAAGCATTAATAACTGATAGATCAGAGGAATGATAAAGAACTTAGAATTTTTGAAATAGATATCTCCAGCAGTTCATGGAGAAAAGACAGTGAGAGTCTGAGTTAAACAATAGGAAAATTAGGTGGATTTGGAATTGTTTAAATGTTCGGTAATCATCATTAGTGTTTCCATGTCAACTTGAAAGGAATGATTCAGTGTAATGACCCTGTGCTGTATATTCTTAGAGCCTTGAACTAAGGCATGGTGCTGCTGTCTTTATCAAATGTGCAGATGACCCAAAGCTGTTATTGTTGTTTGTCCTTCACTTCAGAAGGTGATGTCTTATCTTGCTCATGAATTGAATTTAAGTAAGACAGAGTTATACATTGTCAGCCTCACTCATTTCCAAAGTCAAGGAAATCCAGTGACAAGTATCTCAAACTATAATGTTGGGGGAAAAATATCTCCAACTACACATTCTCTTCGGAGAGACTAGCCTTTATTTCTATCCAATCTCTGGATGAAGATTTCTTTCTGCTCTCTATCTCATTACCAATTTCTGATCAAACTCATTCACCTCCATTCTAAGCTGCAGGCAAAAGTTCTCACTTGTCTCTGTTATTCTTCTTCTTATGGCAAATCAAGAAAAAAAATTAGGGACCAGGCTCTGCCCTGAGTCCTGGGGATACCCTCCCCCCCCCTCAAAAAATAGGCAAAAAGACAGTATGTCACTTATATCACTGATCACACTCAAAATATTCCATTTTTATTGAAGTTTATTAAAGTTAAGCAAGATTTGCAGACACATTCCAGGGCTATGGCAAGCATAGTAGAATTTCAGTCAAAGGAGCTTGTGCAACAGTTTAGTCAGATCCAGCTTCAGTTTTCTCACCTGTAAAATGAGTGGGTTGAAATGGGTGACCCCAGAGGGGCCCTGGCAGCTCTCAGTTTACAATCCCATGACTTCTTCCATTCAAACATTTATTAGGAACCCGCTCCACACAAAATAGTGTAGTTAGCTCTGGGGGAAGGTTGGGGAGGTCAATGAAGGAGATCCTCTCCTAAGGGCATGTTTCAGAATCACAAGGGTGAGTGAGGATATTAGATCTAGGAGTGATTTGGCCACAGTGTACTCTTGGTTTTACCAAAGAAATTCTGAGTTGTCTGAACTTGTCACCAAACTTATATCAATATCCTTTTTTTTTAGTAAGTTAATTTATTTTTTTTCCCCCAACTACATGCAAAGATAGTTTTCAGCATTCATTTTTTTGGTAAGATTTTGAGTTCTACATTTTTCTCCCTTCCTTCTTCCTCCCCTTGACAATGAGTAATTTGATCTATAGTTATATTTATACATGTATAACTATTACATTAGTGTTCTTAACCTAGTGATCCGACATCCCCTGGAGGGAATGGGAGTGGGAAGGAGGAGGAGGAGGATGGGTTATTGTGGACAAAGTTCACTGAATTCACCAATGGCCAGCTAGGTAGCTCATTGGATAGAGTCCCAGGCCTGGAGTTTAAGATCTGATGGTCACTAGTTATGTGACCTTGGGCAAGTCACTTCACTTGTGTTTGTCTTAATCCATTGGAGAAGGAAATGGCTAACCATCCTAGTATCAAATGGGAAACCATGGTATCTTTGCCGAGAAATGTCAGACACAACTGGACAACAACTCCTGAGAGCACATCTTGGCTGCTCAGACCTTGTAGGAAACCAAAAAGATACATACACCGGATAGGTTAAAGTGGCAGTACCATTACAAGAATAACACTAAATATGATCTTTTTCTCATCTGCTACTCTATAGATGAGGAAATTGGTGCAAAGAGAGGTTAAGTGTTTGACCAAGGTCACAGAACTAATTAGTTTCTGAGGGCAGATTACACCTAGATCCAGATTGCAGAACCAGGACTCAAGTTAGTTGAGATCTAGGATTCTATGTTCTAGATTCCTCAGTTTCTCACTACCCAGATCCATCTTTCACCATCTCTCAAATATACTCTCCTTTGATACTACCACCACCCTAATGCAAGCCCTTTCACCTGATGTTTAGATTATTGCAATAGCTCCTGGTGGGTCCACCTGCCTCTTCCCACTCCAATTTGGCCACCAGTGATTTTCCTAAAACACCAATTTCATCATGTCATCCCCCATTCAGGAAACTCCAAAGGTTCTTTATCATCTCCAAAAACAAATACAAAATGCTATTTGGCATTCAAAGTCCTTTATGATCTAATTCCCTTCTGGCTTTCCAGTCTTGCATCTGACTCCCCTTTGACAAAATACTCTTTGATCCAGTGACACTCCTGCCTGTCCACTAGCAAGACACTTCAGCTCTTGACATTTTCTCTGGTTATCTCCCACACCTGCAACACTCTCCTTCTTCCTGACTCCAGACCTCCCTGGATTTAAATCTGAACTAGTGCCTTCCCTCTATTATTTCCTATTTATGTAAGTGCTGACCCCAATGTGATTTGAATACCCAACCTTCTGATCTGGGGTCAAGACAAACTATGATCACTGGGTCACAAGGTCCTATTTATGGTTTACTTTGTTCTTATGTGCATGTTGTCTTTATCCTTAGATTGTAAATTCCTTGAGGGTAGGACTATCTTTGCCTCTTTTTTTTTTTGTATTAGGGCTTTGAAAAGTTAAATGTGGGGGTCAGAAAATCCTTTGGTTTAAGGAAGATGGACATGGAGGCAAATGGAAGGTAAAGTTGTCTATTAAAGGAAGGAATGGAGGGCTGGGTCAGAACCGACTCCAGCACTGGGTAGTCATAAGATCATGCCTTTTCTAGGATATGGGATATAGAGGAAGCATGGTGGCATGGTTTTCCATAGGGATGGGAAGTCATTGGAATTTCCATGGAGGATGTGAATTGTTTCGGGTTGCCAAGGTGAAATTGAGAGTTGTTTGAAGCATCTAAGGAGATTAGTTTTTATTTTCTCAGGAAAGGATTATCAACCAGGCTCAACTGGGTAAGAGGCCTGGATCTAACAAGCCTGACATATAAGCATCTTAATATAACTTATTCTATTGGATATACAAAAAATAAATATTGAGTCCAGGCCATATTGCTAGACATTGTGCTAAGCACTGGGAATACAAAAAAAAAAAGGCAAAAGTAGTCTCTGCCCTCAAGGAACTCACAATCTATAGATCTACTGCACCAACTACCTGCCCTTATTACAAATCATCCATTGGTAGGAAAATATTCATTTTTCAAATCTTCAGAAACTTTAGGGACCTGGTAGTTTTATTTTTTCTGTGCTTGACTTTAAATAAACATTTAATAAAATATTTCATTGTATTTTTTAAATATTTCATTAAATAAAATAAGTATTATTTTATTTAATAGAATAAGTATTATTTTAATAGAATAAGTCTTTATTTAATAGAATAAGTATTATTTTATTCAATAGAATAAGTATTATTTTATTTAATAGAATAAGTAGTTAATAGAATAAGTATTACTTCATTTAATAGAATAAGTATTACTTCATTTAATAAGTATTTTATTTAATAAGTATTATTTTATTTAATGAAATAATAATTACTTTATTTAGTAAAATAATACTAATTTTATGTAACAAAATAAATGTTTTATGTAATAAAATAAGTATTTAATTTTTAATTTAACTAAATTTAAAATTGTATTTAATAAAATACGTATTATCCTCGGGGATGAACCCCAGGGTCAGAGTCAAACACTAGCTGTGCGGTCCTGGACAGAACCTTGAACTTGTCCTCTCTGCAGAGGGTCTGATGCGAGCCCCCGAGGAGGTATGGAAAGCATCCCCTCTCTGTAAATGTTAGCTGCTGGGGTTGCTGGGGTTGGGGGGCCGGAAGGCGGATGAGCGGGAGCGGAAGAGAAAACGGAAGCTCGGCCCGGGGAATGGCCGGGTCAGTGGCGGGGCCGGGGGGGGGGGGGCGCGGCTCCTCCCCGCCTCCCCTCCCCCGCCTGGGAAGGCCGGAAGTCAGTTCCACAGACCCTACAAGGGGCCTCTTTGGGCCCTGGCGCGCGGCTGCCCGGATCCCCCCGGAGGGGCCTGATTTTGTCGTCTAGGCAGGAGCCTTCTTGAAAATTCTACACTCTCTAGACAGTTTTCCCGCCTCTTTCTAGATCCTTCTCAAACGCCCTGTTAAAAGGCTATTTTAAATTTCAAAGAGTTCTGCTAGGGGAGCGGCCAAGGCAAGCGCTTGCCTTCCTCACCTTCCGCTCAGGCTTCGCCGGAGACAGCCACGGCCGGCGGTCGCTAAGGCCCGGGGGGCCTCCGGTTTCTATGGCGACCGCCCGGCGTCCGTGGCGACGTGCCTCGGCGCGCTGGCGGGAGGGTAACGCCATCGGAAGCCCGGGGGGCTTGGCCGTTGACTGTCTTGGGGATCGCATCCCAAGGGGCGGCGAGGGAGCCGGGGTGGGAGGGTGCCGTAGCTTTGCCGCCGCCGCACCTCGGCGCCCTTCCCGGCTCCGAGGCCGCTGCGCGGTGGAGCGGCCGGGCCAGGGGGCCAGGGGCGCGGGCGGGCGGCACGGGGCAGGGGGCGCCGAGGCGACTTTGGAGGCCCCGGCCGCAGCCTCGGGCCGCCCTGGCCCGGCGGCGGCCGCCTTCATCTCTCTCTCCTAGGACCCGAGGGGCGAGGAGGAGCCGCCACTGCGCGCCATGCCTCAGAACAGGAAGCCTGGCCCGCTGCCGCCCGGGCAGCCGGCGGCCAGTGAGGACCCAGCGGCCGCGGACCCGCCGGCTGCCGGCCCCGGGGACACAGGTACCGGCCCCCGAGCCACGTTGCCCCCGTCCGAGCGGCACCACAGCACCCATGGCTTTAAATAAAGCAACGCTTTTACTTTGTTAAACATGTAGCTTCACCTTGAACATGACACGCGCACAGCATATTGGCTATGGATCGCGTAGATTTCCAAGTAGTATTGTGAATTAAACCAATTTCATTTTTTTTTTTTTGCAAGGCAATGGGGTTAAGTGGCTTGCCCGAGGCCACACAGCTAGGTAATCATTAAGCTCGGGTCCTGCCTCCAGGGCCGGTGCTCTATCCACTGGGCCACCTAGCTGCCCCCACTCGGTTTCTTATAGAACAATAGTAGTCCATAATATTCATATAGTTTACTTAATTATTTTAAAGATTTTATTTTGAGTTTTACAATTTTTCCCCCCTCATCTTACTTCCCTCCTTCCACCCCCCCACAGAAGGCAAAATCTGTCAGTCTTTACATTGTTTCCATGGTATACATTGATCCAAATTGAATATGATGAGAGAGAAATCATATCCTTAAGGAAGAAACATAAAGTAGAAGAGATAGCAAGATCAGACAATAAGCTATCAGGTTTTTTTTTTTTCTAAAGTAAAGGGAAAATAGTCCTTGGTCTTTGTTCAAACTCCACAGTTCTTTATCTGGATACAGATGGCATCCTCCATTGCAGACAGCCCCAAATTGTCCCTGATTGTTGCACTGATGGAATGAGGAAGTCCCTCAAGGTTGAACATCACTCAGCATCAGTTCATGCAGATCCCTCCAGGCTCCCCTGAATTCCCATCCTTCCTGGTTTCTAATAGAACAGTGACATGACATACATATACCAGTTTGTTAAGCCATTCCCCAATTGAAGGACATTTACTTATTTCCAATTCTTTGCCACCACAAACAGGGCTGCTATAAATATTTTTGTACAAGTGATGTTTTTACCCTTTTTCCATCATCTCTTCAGGGTATAGACCCAGTAGTGGAATTGCTGGATCAAAGGGTATGTGCATTTTTGTTGCCCTTTGGGCAGAGTTCCAAATTTTTCTCCAGAAAGGTTGGATGAGTTCACAGCTCTACCAACAATGTAATAGTGTCCCAGATTTCCCACAACCCTTCCAACAATGATCATTATCCTTTCTGGTATTGGCCAGTCTGAGAGGTGTGAGGTGGTACCTCAGAGAAGCTTTAATTTGCATTTCTCTAATAAGTAATGATTTAGAGCAATTTTTCATATGACTATGAATATATATTTTAACTTGTTCAGTCAGTCCCCAATTGATGGGCATCCCCTCAATTTCCAATTCTTTTCTACTAAAAAGAGCTGCTATGAATATTTTGGAACATGTGGGACTTCTTCCCATTTTCTGTGATTTCTCCTGGATATAGGCCTAGAATTAGTATTACTAAGTCAAAAGGTATGATCAGTTTTATTGCTCTTTGGGCACCGTCCCAAATTGCTCTTTAGAATGGTTGAATCGGTTCACAACTCCACCAATAGTGCATCAATGTTCCATTTCTTCTACAACCTCTCCAACATTGCTCATTTTGCCTTTTTTGTCATTTTGGCCAGTCTGATAGTGGTGAGGTGATACCTAATGGTTGTTGGTAATACCTCATAGTTGTTTTACTTTGCATTTCTCTAATCAGTAATGATTTGGAGCATTTTTTCATATGAATATATATAGTTTTAATTTCATTTGAAAATTGTTCATATCCTTTGATCATTTGTGAGGACTTGTCACCTTATAAATTTGCAGTTCTCTCTCTACATATATTTTAGGAATGAGATCTTTATCAGACCCCCCCCCCCAGCTGTGAAAATTGTTTCCCAACTTTCTTTCCTTCTAATTTTGGCAGCATTAGGTTTATTAGTGCAAAACCTTTTTCATTTAATATAGTCAAAATCATCCATTTTTCAGTTTGTAATGTAATCTATTTCTTGCTTGGTCATAAATTTCTCCTCTCTCCATAGATCTGACAAATTATTTGGTCTATGGTATTGCCCTTTATGTCTAAATCCTGTACCCATTTTGACCTTATTTTGGTATAGGGTGTGAGATGTAAGTCTATGCCTAGTTTTTGCCATACCATTTTCCAGTTTTCCCAGTAATTTTTGTCACAAAGTGAGCTCTTACTTTATTAAAAATTAATGTCTTTGGGTTTGTCAAACAATAGATTACTGTAGTCATTTATCAGTATTTCTTTTGAATCTTCCTATTGGATCCTACTCTGTTTCTTAAACCTGGTCCCTTTCTACCTGTTTAGTCGTCTCATACCTTACTACCTTCCACATAGTCTTTGGTTCTGTGACTCTGCTCTCTGCTGTTCCTTAAAGAAGAAACTCAGTTTTCTGATTGCTGGCATTTCCCTAGCTCTCCCCACAGCTAGAATGCTTTCCCTTCCCCCACTTTCACCTCCTTGTCTTGTCTTCCTTATTCAACTTTCAGCTCAGATTTCACCTCCTGCAAGAGACCTTTCCCCTGCTAGTGACTTCATCCAGAGATTATATCTTATATGTATGTAGGAATTTGCATGCCATTTCCCTCTTAGATGACTATCTTGAGGTCTGAGACATTAATGCTTATGCTTACGATGCCTAGTACTTATATCTTAGGTTATATTTCCTTAGCTAAGGGGTCTCCAGGTCAAAGGGTATGGACATTTTATTCATTTTATTTATACACATCCACATGGCTTTCCAGAATAGTGGTGCCAATTCACTGCTCCATCAACTAATCTTTTAATTGAACTGATGGGCTTTTTTCAATTTTTATTTATTTTTTTTGGCAAGGCAATGGAGTGAAGTGACTTGCCCAAGGTCACACTGCTAGGCAATTATTAAGTGTCTGAGGCCGGATTTGAACTCAGGTACTCCTGACTCCAGGACTGGTGCTCTATCCACTGCACCAACTAGCTGCCCCCATGATTCACTCTCAATTCTATGTGTGTACTCCCACTCTCTCCCCTGAGAAGTCTCACATTACCAGTTGACTATTGAACATTTCTTTTTGACTGATGAGAAAGCTGAGACTCGTAGACTTAGCCAGCTGTAAGTAGCACAATTGGGCCTCAAACTGAGATTTTCTAAGGCACGATCAATTTGCTTTTCTCTATACCAGGCTCTTTTTTTTTATGTTACTTCAATGTTATTTTCACCTTTCTAACTAGGCATATTGATTCTGCAAACAGCAAGATAGATTTGGAAGTCATTAGCAGCGTTCATTTTAGACAACCCATTTCGGTGATGGATTTTTGGTCAAGTAACTTTGTAAGATCCAATCACTAATTAGCGGTGATCGTTTTCCCACCTCTCCTCATCTTTTAAAAAAAATACATTTTTATTGCTATCTTTTGTTTTTTACATTACCCATTTTCCCTTATATCTTTTTCTTCCAGAGAGTCATCTCATATAGCACATAATTTTTTCAAAAAGAGAGATAAAAGGGGCGGCTAGGTGGCACGGTGGATAGAGCACCCGCCTTGGAGTCAGGAGTACCTGGGTTCACATCTGGTCTCAGACACTTAATAATGACCTAGCCGTGTGGCCTTGGGCAAGCCACTTAACCCCACTGCCCTGTAAATAATAATAATAATAATAATAATAATAATAATAACAATAATAAAGTTAGCCCCGAGACCTTGGCATGGTCTTGCCAGTAATGATAACAGTATTAACAGTGACAACACTAGCCTGGCTCATGGCCCCCGTTGCTTTGCAGCGGCCCCGGCCCGGACCTGGGACTGCATCCCGGAGGAGATCCTGGCGGCGCTGAGCCGGGAGGCCCACGCGGGCAGCTGCCCGGACTACCTGCTGCCCCGCCACCCGGCTGCGGTCGCCCCCGAGGAGTCGGCGCGGGCCCTGGGGGTGAACAAGCCCCTCTCCTGGCACTGCCTTTCCCGGGTTACAGTGGTAACGAACGCGGTGGAGGCACGAAGCGGGAGGCGCAAAACCGGAGGCGCGAAGCCGGAGGCGCGAAGCTGGAGGCGGCCGCTGCCAACTTGGCTGTCCTGGGGAGGGGCGGTGGGAGAGCCCTGACACCCCGCGTCCCCGAGGGGAGGATGGGGTGACGGCAGCCCGAGCCCCCCACCCCGCTGAGCCGGCCGCCCCTCTGCTTCCTCCTAGGCCGGGATGCCCCCCACCAGCAAAGTGTGGCAGTGCCCGGGCCGGCGGGGCAAGTTCCGCTTCCTCACCGACCACCCTGTGTCCTTCTCGGGGGCTGGAAGGTAAAGGGCCCCGCGGGCACGGGGGCGCCGGCCCCCCCCCCACAGTGCCTTCTCCCAGCTGGCATTCCCGGCCCGGCCACTCAGCCCCACTGGCCTTGCCCAAGCCTAACACAAACGCTGTGCCCAGCAGGCGGGAGCATACAGGCTGGCCCCGAAGCCTCACCTTAACCTGGGAAGCGGCGATCCCGCCAGCCCCATTTTATTTTATTTTTTACCCACTTTAAAATTTGTTTTTTGCAAGGCCATGGTTAAATGACTTGCCCAAGGGCACACAGCTAAGTGTCCGAGTTCACCAACTCAGTTCTCCTTAACTCCAGGGCCCAGGCTCTATCCACTGCACCACCTAGCCGCCCCCATTCTTTTCACTTTTATGCTTAATTTCCATTATTGACACTTTCACCACCACTTGCTTTATATGGAGGCAGACAAAACAATAACTGCAACCTTGCTTTTTTGCAAGTTCCCTTATTTCTTTTCTTTTTTTTTTTAAATATTTTTTTTTTTTGGCAAGGCAATGGGGTTAAGTGGCTTGTCCAAGGCCACACAGCTAGGTGATTATAAGTATCTGAGACCGGATTTGAACTCAGGTCCTCCTGACACCAGGGCCAGTGCTCTATCCACTGTGCCACCTAGCTACCCCCTTTTTAAAATAATTTTTAAAGTTAGCACTAGTTTTCTCCAATCATGTTTTTTTTTTTGCAGGATTTTGAGTTTTACATTTTTCTCCCTCCCATCCTCCCTTCCCTCTCTCTCCCCTCCACAGAAAGCAATCTAATATAAGCTCCACGTGTATAATTATGCTAAACATATAGTCCCTTCAACCTGGTTGTGAAAGAAGAATCAAATCCAAATGGGAGGAAAAAGACATTGGGGGGGGGGAAATGACAATACATTAGATAACTTTTAAGAATTGAAGATAGTAAGCTTTAGTCTCCTTCCAATGTCACAGTTCCTTCTCTGGCTATGGATGGTATTTGCTAACACAAGTCTCAGAATTGTCTTTGATGGTTGTCCTGCCGGAGTGAACAAGTCCACTGTAGTTGACCGGCTCCATTTTACAATCTAGGAAACTGAGGCTAAGAGAAATTCAGGGTCTAGCCCTACTAAGTATCGAAGGCTGGATTTGCCCGCAGGTCTTCCTGAGACATCCAAGTTACTTTTAAAAGGGCTACCAGAGCCCTGCTCAGACATTTGATTCTTATTAACTACGTATGACTTTGGACAAGTCATTTAACACTGACTGCCTCACATCCAGGTCCATCTCCAGTCATCCTGATTCCTATCTGGCCACTAGTGGGTCTGTGGAGAAAAAAAGTGAGTATAGTGACAGCTCAAACCCCTCTGGCTCAAAATCCAGTTCACGTGCTTATCATGGTGTTACCTCCCTGATGGTCATGGTTTTCTTGGAAAATGAAAGCCAAAACAATGTTAGTTGATTCTAATACCATTCTGCATGGATTCCTGGGAAAAGGAAAAACAGAGAATCAGAGAAAAACAGAGATGAAGCAACTTGCCCAAAGTTGAGCAAGTAGTAGGAAGGGACAGAGGTAGATTTGTCCTCAGCTCCTTTGTTTCCAAATGCAACATCCTTTCCCCTGCACTCCAGTGGATACTCCTATCCCACAGCCTGAAGAAAAGTGACCAATATTTGAGGACAAATTATCTGCTTTTCCCTCCTCACACTGCAGTGGGGTAAGATGGGACCAAATATCAGATCTAGGACAGAACAAAGGCTAGGAAATAGACTCTTCATATCCTGAGTAGACTAAACTAGTTATTTTTAGAATCTGTTTAATCTTCTGTTTTCCTCCAAGTGAACTCTAATCTCTATTAGTCTTAATTCACATCAGCAGAAATTTCTCAGACCCTATTTTCAGAATAACAAGAATTTCTCTTTGTTTCCATGGTGAGCTATAATTTATAAAGCATTTTTATTTGGCTCTTAGAAGAATACATTGTAATCAAGAAGACTTAATCTACTTTAATTTTCCATAATTTACAGATGAGGAAGTGGAACCGCATAGAGACCGGGTGCTTTGCTCATTGTTTAGGTACACACTACCTTTGGGGGTGAACCAAAGTCCACAAGACCGTAGGATTTGAGATTTTTTTTTAACTATTTTTTTTTAGATTTTTTTTCAAGACAATGGGGTTAAGTGACTTGCCCAAGGCCACATGGCTAGGTAATTATTAAGAGTCGGAGACTGGATTTGAACTCAGGTACTTCTGACTCCAAGACCAGTGCTCTATCCACTGCGCCACCTAGCCTCCCCAGATTTGAGATTTTTTTCCTGCATATGTGTGAATGTGGAATTTCAGAGAAGATCATGGCATTTTTTCTAATCCCATTGCAGCAAAATACCAAGAATTTTTATACTTTATATATAAATGTTCTGGAGATATTGTGGGGTGATGACAAAAGACTTAATATTGATGCTTTTACTTTCTGGGTTCTAACACTCTTAAGTTCATTATCCTAGTGATCATTCCAAGTTTTTCAGTCCTTAGGTGGTCTTTCTGCTAATTATTTGTTGTGTTTTATGATCTTTCGAAATTGTGACTGAATTTACAACATGGTCACTGGGTCATTTTTTTGATTATGTCATTGTAAGACTTCAGTGGAGATTCATAATCATGAAGCACTGTAAAAATGTCAGCTAATTATTATAATGATAGAATATTGATTAACTTCTTTAAGGTCAGTAGTTATCAGAGTGATTAAAAAAATAGCAATCTACCTTGAGAACAAGTTCCCAAGATGTTCTTGAATTCTCTTTAACTATTATGGGGGTGGAACAGAAGATGATGATGACTCAGGAGACATAGGATGTAATGGAGAGATGCCTTAGACAAAAGAGCCAGAATGTTATAGCATAAAAATAGCCAAAGTTGCATTATACACCTGTAGAAAAGATTGAGCTAGGTTTGTGTGACATTTCAGCATTCTGCAGGAGGCA
Source organism: Macrotis lagotis (assembly GCF_037893015.1). Taxonomy (NCBI): domain Eukaryota; kingdom Metazoa; phylum Chordata; class Mammalia; order Peramelemorphia; family Peramelidae; genus Macrotis; species Macrotis lagotis. Next base: position 73,779,974 of record NC_133659.1, read on the forward strand.
GAACCAGCTGATCACCAGACAACTCACATATGGGTTGGTAGAATACCCTTTGGCCACATTTCCTGGGCCAATTGTTATTAATCAAGGTGTATGTACTTTGTCTGAATTTAGGGCAGTACTATATAATCTTAGTCATAGTTTCCTCTTGGGGGCAAACCTGAAAAATCCCTTCTCTTTTGGGGACATGCTGGGTGATCTCTCCCAGAATAAGTATGGCGCGAGAAACCTGGCAAGACCTTTGGCTAGCTGGTTAGTTCTTTTTAGGAGATAGAATTTATTGGGGAATTTTAGGTCTCTCGATTAAACTAAAACTTCTTCAGGTGAATTGCAGTCCTAAAAAGCCTCAAAAACTAACATGCCCACACCATAATTCTCTGGACTAGGAACTTGGATTGTTCTGGAACAGTCCCAACCAAGGCCAGAAGTGTGTTTCTTTTGGATCTGAACCATCTGGAACTATAGGTTCTTAATAGCTTAATCTCTTTGGTAGTGGGATATAACAGCATATGAACATTTAAATGACCTAATGTGGCACTGTTTTATTATATTGTTTGTTGTAAATAAAATCTTTTAATATTCCAAATGCAAATAGTAGTTCCAGTGTGGAAAGCCAGTGTCAACAACTTTATTGTTACCATAGTTAAATAAATTCTTTTTTTTTTTTGCAAGGCAAAGGAGGTTAAGTGGCTTGCCCAAGGCCACACAGCTAAGTAATTATTAAGTGTCTGAGACCCGATTTGAACCCAGGTACTCCTGACTCCAGGGCTGGTGCTTTTACCCACTTTGCCACCTAGCCACCCCGATAGTTAAATAAATTCTTGATAATTTTTAAGCATTAAGTTGAGGCTAAGAGAAGTTCAATGACTTGCCCTGGGAACACATTGCTACTAAGTATCTAGGCCTGGATTGCTTGTGACACCTAATTGCTTCTAATAAAAGGCAGCAAGGTGTCATAATGAACAAGAGCACTGGTCTTGGAGTTAGGAGTTAGGGGTTCAAATCCAGCCTACAATCTAATTCATTCAACTGATTTTGAAATACATTTTATATCAAAAACTTAAAAAGCAAAATGAGGAATAAAATATTCAGTAATAGCATAAAATTCCATTTATGTCTTGATAAGAGGGAAAATATACAAGCTTTAAAATAATAACAAAAGTTTCATTTAATCCATTTCCTATTCCAGTTTTTCCATGTATATTCTTTTAAGATTTTCACTGCTGTTCTTTCTCTCTCTCCCTCTCCCTCCCCTCTCTCCCTCCCCCTCCCCCCCCTTTTTTAATAGTAGAGATAGTATGTGCTAACAGAAAGAATTTAGACCTTGAGTCAACAAGTCTTGCTGAAATCTTCTTCCCAGGGCTTACCATTTATTAATGTTACTGGTTTCTTCACAATTCTAGCTTTTTTATTTCATTTTTGATTTCATTTGTTTTCCTTTTAAACTTCTTTCTTTCTCTCTTGATTTTTGTTGTTTCTCTTTTCTGGTTCCTTTTATAAATTATTCTTGTATAGATTCATCTTGCTATGATTTAAAAAAAATTTTGTTTTTTGTAAGACAATAGGCTTAAGTGACTTGCCCAAGGTCACAGCTAAGTAAGTATTAAGTGCCTTGAGACTGGATATGAACACAGGTCTACCTGACCCCAGGACCAGTGCTCTATCCACGTCATCACTTAGCTACCCCCTTACTATGATTTTTATAGCAAATAATATTTGGATGTTAAAGTTTTTAGAATTGAATTACTGAGCATATATTAGTCTTGTTGAAAATGAGAGATATGGGCTGTGCATCATCCTATTGAGTGGAATATTCCCTCTTAAGAGTTAATATTCTTAGTGAAGTCAGGGTTAAAAATCATTAAAACAAAGACAATTACCCTTAGACTATTCTTAGAAGAGGGAGAGAGGCCTTGCATTCCTAGTCAGACACCCTCCTGATTCTGGTAGGGAGTGAAACAGACTATTTTCCAGAAAGACCTTGCATTGATTCTGCTAGGGAGGGACACAGTGGAATACTTCCAGAGAAGAGACCTTGCAGTCTTAGTTAGCCACCTGTTTGATATGGACTGTTGAGAACAGTAGCCTGTCTTTTCTTATTTGATAAGTGCTAGTAGGGTCCCTTAGAAGACCTTGCATACTCAGACATTAATTTATTTAACAGAAGGTCATCATCTACTGATACCCTCGCCATCTGGATGATGAGGTAATATTTTATGAAAACCTTTTATTCTCTTTGTTGCTGGGTAGATTTTTCTTGTAAAGATTGTAACTCTGAACACTTTTACCAATCAGATTGGAAAGAAAGGGCTGGGGCGGGGGAATCATCCTAGGCCATATAATCTCCCTTGACTGTCACCTTGGGGCAGCTCCTTGATCTTCACTACCTTTGTGAGACTTTGGAGTGTCCTTTTCTCAAGAAAAGACAAAATAAACTTTCCTTTTTGCTCAGAGGAGTCTCTATATTTTTTTAAGTGGATTTTTATCCCACACACTATGTTCAAGAATTTTAAAAACTGTCCTATCTGACTTAGCACCAGATGGCCTACATAGGACATATGTGGGAAAGTGTTAGATTTAGGCTGTGTGTAACCAAAAACTTGCTAAGGATTATATCCTTCTAGAAGTGAAAGCTGCTTTGGAAGGTGGCAGTGTGTTTTCTATTACTGGGGCTCAGTAGACAAAGGCCAGACAATCATTTGGTGGAAATATGCTAGGAAGAGTTGGTCAGGAATGGTTTGGATTCCATGGCAGCCGAGTGCCCTTCTACTGCAAATCTATCATTCTGATTCTGAGATTACTTTTTGTTGTACAGACTTTTATTTCTATAAAAGAAATCCATCAGTTTTGACTCCAAAGACAACTCTCTCTAAAAAAGTATTTATTCAGCTCTTACTGTGTTCTAGGCCCTATGCTACACACTTGGGAGGCAATTCTAAGCAAGCCCTGCCCTCAAGGAGTTTTCATTGTAATAGGGGAAGGCCACACATGAACAGGACCTAAAAGATGGCTAAGCAGGGCAGCTTACTTACTAGCAATGATCTGGAGTCAAGTTCAGATCCAAAAGAAACACACTTCTGAGAGAGGGAAGATGAGAGCTCACCTTGGAAGGCTCAGCGTCCCAGGACAAGATGAACTTTTAAGAACAATTAAGGATAGCAGAAAAGGGAAAGGTTTTGGATTTTTTTTTAATTATTGCTTTTTGAAACATTGTTTATTCATTTTAAATTTAAACACAAAGAGAAAAGAAAAAAAGGAAGATTTCCTTGTATACAGTGGAACATAAGGAATATAAAGCAATGTTTCCATTTTTGAAACCTATGTAATAAATACTACACAGTGATTTTAAAGTTACCCAGCTTTTATATGCTTCCAAGTTTTCAAGTTTTTGTTTGTTCTCTGCTTTGTACTTTTTATTTTTTCTTCACTCACTCTGCCCTAGAGAAGGCTATAATTATAATTAAATAAGAATATACATATTTTTATGCATATATGCATATAAACATATAATATATATATACATGTAAGACCATATTATGTATATTTCTGTTTGTCAGTTTTTTGGAGGTGGTAGCATCTTCCTTCTTAATTACCAGGGCTTTTCATGTTTTTCAAAATCAAATCATCCCCCCCAAGTTAGTGAGGTTAAGTGACTTGCCCAAGGTCACACAGCTTGGTAATTATTAAGGGTCTGAGGCTAAATTTGAACTCAGGTCCTCCTGACTCCAGGGCTGGTGCTTTTTCTACTTTTCTACCTAGTTGCCCCAATCAACTCATTTCTTATATATCACAATCATCATATATCACGTCATATCTACAAGTTTGTTGAGTTATTCCCAATTGAAGGATATATATTGTTTTAGCCAATCTGATATAAAATGGTATCTCAAAGTTATTTGAACTTATACTTCTCTAATCAACAATGATTTAGAGTGGTTTTTTATATGACTATATAAAGTTAAGATTTGTTCATCGAAAAACTGCTTCTTGTTATCCTTAGATCAATTGGTGTATGACAATTCTAAATATGATGAAGTTCTTTATGTATTTGAGAAATGAATCCTTTATCTGGGACATTGTCTATGAAAGCTTTTTCTGAATTTTCTACCTTCCTTCTAATCTTGGTTACCGTGATTTTTGTACAAAACTTTAAAAAATTTTACATCTCAACAGTGCTCTCTTTTGTTTTGTCATATATTATTCTCCTATCCATGTGTCTGATAGATAATATATTTTTAAAAATTTTTTGTAATTTTCTTGTAACATCTCCCCTTATATCTGGGTCACAGATCCATTTTGACCATATCTTGTTGCATAACAATATACTGGCTTACACCCAGTTCCTGCCAGACTGCTTTCTAGCTTTTCTAATATTTTTTTTTACCAAATAATGAATTCTTATCCCAAAACATAAATCTCTTTTTTAAGATTTTATTTATTTTGAGTTTTACAATTTTTCCCCTAATCTTATTTCCCTTCCCCCACCCCCCACAGAAGGCAATTTGCCAGTCTTTACACTGTTTCCATGGTACACTTTGATCAAAATTAAATGTGATGAGAGAGAAATCATATCCTTAAGGAAGAAACAAGGTATAAGAGATAGCAAGATCAGACAATAAGATATCACTTTTTTTTTTCTAAATTAAAGGTCCTTGGCTTTTCTTCAAACTGCACAGTTCTCTCTCTCTCTGGATAGAGATGGTATTCTCCATTGCAGACAGCCCCAAATTGTCCCTGATTGTTGCACTGATGGAATGAGTGAGTCCATCAAGGTTAATTATCACCCCCATGTTGCTGTTAAGGGTGTACAGTATTTTTCTGGTTCTGCTCATCTCACTCAGTTCAAGTAAATTCCTCCAGGCTTCCCTGAATTCCCATCCCTCCTGGTTTCTAATAGAACAATAATGTTCCATGACATACATATACCACAGTTTGCTAAGCCATTCCCCAATTGAAGGACATTTACTCGATTTCCAATTCTTTGCCACCACAAACAGGGCTGCTATGAATATTTTTGTACAAGTGATGTTTTTACCCATTTCATCATCTCTTCAGGGCATAGACCCAGTAGTGGTATTGCTGGATCAAAAGGTATGCACATTTTTGTTGCCTTTGGACGTAGTTCCAAATTTCTCTCCAGAAAGGTTGGATGAGTTCACAGCTCCACCAACAATGTAATAGTGTCCCAGATTTCCCACAACCTTTCCAACAATGATCATTATCCTTTTTGGTCACATTGGCCAGTCTGAGAAGTGTGAGGTGGTACCTCAGAGAAGCTTTAATTTGCATTTCTCTAATAAGTAATGATTTAGACCAATTTTTCATATGACTGTGTTGCTTTGATCTCATATGGAAATTGCCTTTGCATATCCTTTGATCATTTGTCAATTGGGGAATGGCTTTTTTTTTTGAAAATTTGACTCAGTTCTCTATATATTTTAGAAATGAGTCCTTTGTCAGAAATGTTAGTTGTAAAGATTGTTTCTCAGTTTACTACATTTCTTTTAATGTTGGTTACAGTGGTCCAAAACCTAAATTGTTACATTTGTCAAACACAGTAATCATTTACTACTGTATATTATATGTATAGCAGAAAAAGAAAGGGTTTTGGAATTTTTTTTAATTATTTCTTTTTGAAACATTGTGTTTTTATTTTAGATTTAAACACAAAGGGAGAAAAGAAAAAAAGATTTTCTTGAATACAGTGGAATATAAGGAATATAAGGCAATAAGTTTCCATTTTTTCCAATATTTTTCATTATTTTTTTCCAATTTTTTTACCAAATAATAAATTCTTATGCCAAAATTTAAATCTTTACTTTTGTCAAGCATAGTAATCATTTATTACTGTATATTATATGTTTACCGTGTTCCACCTTTCTGTTTCTTAGCTAGTATCAAATAGTTTTGAAATTTTTTTGCCTTATTATAGTTTAGTCTGTTTCTGCTGAATCTCCTTCCTTTACATTTTTTTATTAGCTTCTTTGAAATTCTTATCCTTTTGTTCTTCTAAATGAATTTTACTATTGTTTTTTCTAACTCAATAATTTTTTAGTAATTTAATTGGGATGGTATTGAATAAATAGATTAGGTAAAATTGTCATTTTTGTTATATTGGCATTGACTACCTATGACCATTGAATATTTATTCAGTTATTTAAATTTGACTTTTTTATATAAAGAGTATTTTATATTTGTGTTCCTGTAGTTCCTGTATGTGTTTTGGTAGGTATACTCTCAGGCATTTTTAACTGTTGAGTTATTTAAAATGGTCTAAAACAGTATTGAATAATATTGGTGACACAGTGTAGTTTACCTGTCTTTCTCTTTTTAAATCTATTTTAGGTTTGTTGTTGTTTGCAAGGCAAAGGGGTTAAGTGGCTTGCCCAAGATCACATAGACAGATAATTATTAAGTGTCTGAGGTCAAATTTGAACTCAGTTCCTTCTGACTCCAGGGCCAGTGCCCTAGCCACTGTGCCACCTAGCTGCCCCCTTAAATTATTTTAGCTTTAACTTTTTCTGAGATCAATGATTGTTACCCCTGCTCTTTTTTATAATAAATTCAACTCCAGCCCTTTATTTTAACAGTGTCTCACATATTTATTATATTTCCTATAGATGATGTATTGTTGAATTCAGATTTTTAATCCATTGCTATGAGGGGGAATAATTCCATTCACATTCAAAGTTGTAAGTGCTTTTGTATTTCCCTTCTGTTTTTCCTCACTCTTTCTTATCCTATTTATCTTATCCTAACTCACTTCTCTGATTTACTTCTTATCCACTACCTTGCCTTCCTGTTCCTTAATCTATCCACCCCTCTACCAGTCCCTCTCTTATCCTTTCCCCCACCTTCCACCTTGTTGATGTTTGTCCTTAGTTCTTGAAGAAGACCATGACATCAGTGAGCTGGTGCCAGGACAAACAAGTATAACTGGATTTGAGTGAAAGGGGGCTGTGCTATGTCGCCAGCCTCACTTTCTCCTCCAGAGTCATCTGGATCCAGTGGCCAAATATGTCCCTGGATTCGAGGCAATCAGGGTTAAGTGACTTGCCCAAGTCTACATGTAGGTATAAAAAAATACAGTCTCACAAATTAAGAATAAATGTAAAGTCTTACACTTAGGCATAAAAAAATCAATCTTACAAGTACAAGATGGGGAAAGCCATAACAAGACTGCAATTATTCTGGAAAATAGCTGGAGATTTTAGTGAACTTTAAGCATTATAAAAGTTGACATGATTTGGAAACCAAAAAGCTAATGCAATATTGGACTATATTAGGAAATTATAACTTCCTGGAATAGAAAAATGAGAGCTCCCCTGCCCTCTGTCCTTGTCAGTGAATAATTATGTTCTAGGCTCTGTGTAAGGGGCTAGGGCTATAAGTAAGAAGAATGAAAGTTCCAACAGACAGGCATCTCATCCTTATGTCATTATGTTGCATTTAGAATATTGTGTTGTATTCTGGATCCTAAGGAAGATATTGATAAACTGGATAATGTCCGGAGAACATCTAGTTTTTGTTTTTGTTTTTTTCTTTTGTTTCCATGATATGTATAGATCAATATTTTTTTAATTTAAATTTTTTTATTCTCATTTTGTACAAGTGTTTTTTTACATTAATAAAATATTGTTGTTTAAGAGTAAATGAAATACCCCCTTCCCCCACCCCATGAATATAGACTTGCTTGAGCAATAAAGTAAAGGGGAGAGAAAAAAAATTAAAATAAAAAAATAGTAATAATTGTAGGTATGGCCAGGTGGTGCAATGGACTAAGCACCAGCCCTGGAGCCACGAGCACCCGAGCCCACATCCGGCCCGTAGACCCAACAATCACCCAGCCATGTGACATGCAAGCCACCTCATCCCCACTGCCCTGCAAAAACCAAAAAAGAAGGAAAAAAAAAGACCCAAAATAAAATAAAATAGTAATAATAGTAGGGGTGGCTGGGTGGTAGACAGAGCATTGACCCTTGAGCCAGGAGCAGCCGGGTCCAAATCTGGCTTCAGACACCCAAAGATCACCCTGCTATGTGGCCCCAGGCAGGCCACCCAGCCCCATTTGCCCTGCACCCTCCCCCAAATAATAACAGAAACTGTGCTTCAGTCTTTGTTCCAACACCAACAACTCTGTCATGGGTGGATCACATTCTTTATGGTAAGTCCATCACAAAAGTTACTTCCATATTTTTCCAATGTTGCCATTGCTGATTGCAACTCCCTCATTTCTTATTTCTCCACTACCATGTACTCTATTTTCTCTCTCCTTTCACTCAGACTCTGCTGTTGGGTCACTGAGTGGCTCAGCAGACAGATCTCCGGCCCTGGGGCCAAGAGGCCCTGAGCCCCCATACCACCCCTTAGGCCCAGCATCCACCTGGCCCTATGGTCCTGGGCAGGCCATCCAATCCCAGCCCTTTGCAAGAAGTAAAAAAGAAAATGTGTTATATCTGACCACTCTTCCTCCCATGGTCCATCCTCTCCTCCTTTATTCACATCCCCATCCCTTCCCCCTGTCCCCCCTCCTCCTTACTCCAGATGTCTATACCCCATTGAGTATATTTGCTGTTTCCTCTCCTAGCCATCTCTGATGAGAGCAAAGGTTCCCTCATTCCCCCTTGCCTCTCCCCTTCCATATCATTGCAATAGCTCATTGTAATAAAAAAAAATCTTATTATATGAAATATCTTGGCCTATTCCCCCTCTCCTTTTTCTTTCTCCCATTACATTTCCCTTTTTTCTATTGACTCCATTTTTACACCATATTTTATCTTCAAAATCAGCTTTCTCCTGTGCTTCAACTATGAAAGCTCCCTCTACCTGCTCTATTAGCTGAGAAGGTTCATATGAGTATTATCAGTGTCATTTTTCTATGCAGGAATACATGCAGTTCATCATTAAGTCCCTCATATTTTCCCCATCTCCAATCTCCATGCTTCACCTGAGTCCTGTATCTGAAGATCAAACCTTCTGTTCAGCTCTGGCCATTCCAAAAGGAACATTTGAAATTCTCTGGTTCATTGAAAGTCCATCATTTTCCCCTGGAAGATGACATTCAGCCTTGCTGGGTAGTTCATTCTCGGTTGCATTCTAAGCTCTTTTGCCTTCCAGTATATTATATTCCAAGCCCTACGAGCTTTTAATGTAATTGCTGCTAAGTCCTGTGTGATCCTGACTGCAGCTCCACAATATTTGAACTGTGTCCTTCTGGCTGCTTTTAATATTTTCTTTGACTTGGGAGTTCTGGAACTTGGCTATAATATTCCTAGGGGTTGGTTTTTTGGGGGATCTCTTTCTCGGGGGGGGGGGATCGGTGGATTCTCTCCATTTCTATTTTGCCCTCTGCTTCTAGAATATCAGGGCAATTTTCCTGTAGTAATTCTTTGAAAAATGATGTCAAGGCTCTTTTCCTGATCATGACTTTCAGGTATTCCAATAATTTTTAAATTATCTTTCCTAAGTCTGTTTTCCATATCAGTTTTTTCAATGAGATATTTCACATTTTCTTCTAATTTTTCATTTTTTTGGTTTTGAAGTATTCCTGATTTCTGTTAAATTCATCAATCTCCCTGAATTCTATTTTTTTGTCTGAAGGATTTGTTCTCCTCAGAGAGTTTTCTTATCTCTTTTTCCATCTGGCCAATTTTGCTTTTTAAAGCATTCTCCTCAATAACTTTTTTGAACTTTTTATCCATTTGACCTAAGCTGGTTTTTAGCATGCTATTTTCTTCAGCCTTTTTTTGGATTTCCTTGACTAAGCTGCTGATTTCATTTTCATGTTTTTGCTGCATCTCATTTCTTTTCCCAGTTTTTCTTCTAACTCCTTCATTTGATTTTCAAAGTGTTTTTTAAGCTCTGTCATAGCCTGATCCCAGTTTCTGTTTTTCTTGGAGTCTTTAGATGCAGGAGCTTGTGTTTCCTCATCTTCAGACTGAGTATATCCATCCTTCTTGGGATCATAGATAATATATTTCTCAATGGTGTTCCTCTTGTTTCTCTGCTCATTTTCCCAGCCTGGGCCTGTTTTTGGGGTGCTTCCTGAGCTTTTGGGACACTCCCACAAGGGTCTCAGTGTGTGAGGCTCTGTCCTCCCTCCTGGTCTGTGAATAACCATATGCGCCCCCCTCTGCCACAGGCCTGGGGTGGGCCCGCTGCTGTTCTATGGGGGGGCCTAGACTGCAATCAGGTTCTGAATGTGGTCAGAACTCCAGAGTCCTGTTCCAGGGGCAGAGGACAGAGCGCTGCAGTCTCTCTCTCTCTTCACTCCCCTCCCTCAGCTCAATGGGCTCATGCCCTGGGGGCTCCTGCTTACTGGCTCAGCCTGCTTCTGTTCTGGGATCTGGGCTTCTGAAAGACCAAGCTGCTAGCTGTGTGCCCTGAGGGCTGGGCTCCACGTGCTGGCTCTGGCAGAGGTCCCCCGCTGTTCCCCCACTTTGTGCTGGTGCTCCCCAGGGTGTAGCTCAGGAGACTTCCCTGCTGCCGTGAGCCGCGGCTCCCAGCGCCCTGCGGCTGCCTCCGGGAGGCTGAAGCTCTTTTGCTCTGGCGGGCCACCCCTCCGGCGGCCCACCCCTCCGACCCTGGGGAGCAGAGCCTTTCTGCTCTTTTCCAGGTTACCTTGAGTAGGAGAACTGCCTCACTGGGTCCCTTTGTGGGTTCTGTCTCTCAAGAGTTTAGTTAGAGTCCTTAGTTTAGAAGTTTTATCAGAGAGCTCCTAAGACTGGATCCTTTCTTGGATCCATCTTGGCTCCGCCCCCCTGCATAGATCAATATTGAATGTGTTGAAAGAAAAAAAAATATCCTTAAGGAAGAAAGAAAACATTATGGATAGCAAAATTATGTAATACTTAAGACAATTTTGGGTTTTGAGTTAGTTACATAAATATTGGAAGTATTTATTCCAGAGAAATGAAATTAAAGGGGACATAATAGTTGTCTCCTAGTATGATATGGAGAACAGTTTTGAATTACTCTAACTCCAAAAAGCAGACTAAGGGACAGTTGGTATTAGTAGCAAAATGGTACATTTCAGTTGCTCTCAGGAACAATAGATGCTACTCCAGAAAAGTCTGACAATCTCTTCTCTCCTCCTGGAAGATTTTACTCTCTGAAGACAGCTCAAGAGCTAATGAGCTTTTTTTTTGGCTGCTGCATTAACCCCGGTGACTCATATTTTAGCTTTCAGGCCATTAAAAAACCTTCCCTGGCTACCTCAGACCCTTTTCAGAAAAACTTAAATATTATCTGATATTTGTGGAGTTGATTTTTTTTGTATCAAAGTGTTAGGGTTTTTTTGAATGTACTGGTTCTCTACTTTTAAAGTTTTAAATGCTGAAAAATATTATAGCTACCTGAATGCCAGTTAACCATATTGATAATATCAACCTCACATTTTTCTAGCACTAAACAATAACCCTGTGAGTAGAAGGTCACAATTGCAATTAACCTTAACTATTCCTGTTTGGCAGAGTAATTAGTTAACCCAATCTGATACAATTTTGTAGAAAATTAATTAATGAATGTGTTTTTCATTTTCTTAGGGATGTTTCTTTCTTGTATGACATGAAGGCTGAAAAATTAGCAGATTCATGGCTTCCTAATCTGGTAAAAGAAATAACTGCTGTTCAAAAAGTGCCAGAAAAGGGTTTGTCTATACCCTCAGCAGAAGTAAGTGTGCCTTTTTAGCCATAATTATTTTTTCTTTTAGAATTCATTTATTTATTTAATTAACAAGGCAGTGGGGTTAAGTCACACCACTAGGTAATTAATAAGTGTCTGAAGTCGGTTTTGAACTCAGGTCCTTCTAACTCCCAGACTGATACTCTCTCCAGCCACCTAGCTGCCAGATGGTTAAGTCTTATTGACCACATTTATTTATTAATATGGTAATGACAGAAAGCCTAGTCAGTGATTTAAAATGATCCTAGTTCCTGCTTGTCTTATGGGAAAGATATATATTTTTTCTTTTTTAAAGTAATTTTTGTAATCATAGTGGTTTGAACAGTTATTTAGCACTGAAGAATAGTCAAGTCAAAAAGCATGTGAAGAAAGCTCCTATGTATCAAGACCCTGCTAATCACTGGGGACATAAAGATAAATAATCTTTATCCCTGATGATATCACAGTATCAATGGGGAGCCAGCATATAAATAATTATGTATATTAAAGATGTATAAAGGATAAATTGGGAAGTCAATCACAGCTGTCTTTCTAAAGGTCATCTTAAAACATTTTCCAATTACTTGCTGATATGGTTTTTTTAATGCAGATTTTTAGAATTAATTAAATGATCAACTACTGGTAGAATTTAAGAAATAAAATTCAATGAATTTCAGAGAACCTAGGACACATGAATCAATTGACTGGTTCTAGACACCAAACCCTCAATTTATTTTTCTACAACAGGAGTGATTTTGCTTCAAGTTTATTGCCTTTCCATAGAACTTTGTTTTAAGTCATTTCTCAAATCAAGATCACTCAAATAAATTAAATCCTGAGTTTTGGGGTGTAGGGTAGTAGTTAGATTTCTTTTAGAATGTTTTTCCTTTTTCATATTTCTATTTCTTTTTCAGCCAAGAAAGTTAGCAGATACTCTTATCCCTGAAGAATTTCACATTGTGTCCAACACAGGAGTTAAAGGTCTACAGTATTATGATGAGTGAGTTTTACAATGTGAATGGAACCCATTGTAATTACATTATTGCTATCTCTCTTGAATCAAAGAAATGATGCCAAGACTGAGAGCAGAAGAACATTCATGGCCTTGGACAGGGATTTAAGCCTGGAGGGTTGCTGATAAATGTTTAGCTGACTCCCTAAAAGAAAAAAAAATCCAGATACTTTTATGTTTAATCTGCATTACTTTCACTTTCTTACATCTAAATATATCAACCCTTCCATAACCCAAGCTCTAACTTGTAGTGTTTGTCAATTCCAAGGCATCATTGAGGATCAAATGAGCTATGTTAAGTGCTTTGTAAGTCTCTAAATGCTATTGGTACTGATAACAATCTCTTGTGTTAATATGATATTTTATAGTTTATAAAGCACTTTCACACACACACACACACACACACACACACACACACACATATTACATCATTTGAACTTCACAGCAACATTGGAAACCAGGACCCAGGACTTCCCCAAGTAAATTGGCTTGAATGGGTTAGAGCGTCATTAGATTATAAACTCCTTGAGGGGCAGGCATTGTCTTTCTTTTTATTAATTGTATCTTCAGTCTAGCAGAGTATTCATTTGATGTGGATTGAATTGGATTGGATTGGAGCCAAGACCTAAATCCAGCTTATCTCCTTGTCCATTCTCCTTCAATGAGATCTTCCTTGAGATCTGCTTCCTGGGGTTGGAGAGTATGGGATTAGGCATTGTGTGACAGCCAGGCCAATTAAGAATAATATGTAAATTTCCTTTTTTTTTTTGCAGTAAATACACAACTCTGCTAACGGACAGTAAGAATAGGCTGTTACTTTTCCCATCCATGTAAGTAGTGCTGATTTTCTAAAATGCTTTCCAGTTTAATGATGGCATTTCTATCAAAGCCACCCACCACCCAAAGACATATGGGCTGCCTTTGTTATATTTTGTTATCTTTTGGGTTCAGAGATTTGATTCAGCTTAGTTCTGGTAATAATGCTAATTCTCCATCTCTGTATCCTTCATCTGCTAGGAAACCAAATAAGAGAATTGAAGTAATACAGCTGAAAAATGTGATGGATATGATGCTAGAGAAGGCTGGTGTAGACACTGAAAAAAGAGAAAGCATAACTCAGGTAGAATACCCTTCGTAAGCCAACTCATGAGAGCGGGTATGTCCCAACCCTAAAGCATTTCTCGTAATTATTTGGCATATATTAAAGATGTTTCTTTTTTTTAAGGTTTTTTTTTTTTTTTTTTGCAAGGCAAATGGGGTTAAGTGGCTTGCCCAAGGCCACATAGCTAAGTAATTATTAAGTGTCTGAGACCTCATTTGAACCCAGGTACTCCTGACTCCAGGGCTGGTGCTTTATCCACTGCGCCACCTAGCCGCCCCCATTAAAGATGTTTCAATCTCAAGGATTGCCCTGTTGCAAAATCCTTGTGTCTGTCCTTTTTTTGAGTTAGACCTAATTTTAGTTATAAAAATGGATTCTGAGAGAAGCTGTGTGGTGTCATGGACAGACAACTGGAGTCAGGAGTACCTGGTTCAATTCTTGTTTTTGACACACACTGGATTCAGAGTTTTTTAAGGCTTTCTAAGTTTCAGAGTGGGTCCCAATTTTCATTGTCTTCTGAAAGTTTTCTTTTTGAGAATTGCCTATACCAATGAAATCAGAAATCTGGCCTCTAAAATATCACAGAGACAGAATGGCAGCATGGAGGAGCAGAACTCTTAGAACCAGGGGACCTCAGTTCAAATCCCTCCTCAGATACTTATTAGTTATCTGATACCAGGCACCTGACCTCTCTTGGTATCAGCTTCATTAACTGTAATTAGGGAGCTGGATTAATTGACTCCAAAAATTCTTTCCAGCGTTACAATCCATTTCCAGCGTACCAGTTTTCTCATCAGTGAAATGGGATATTACTATTCTTAATATCAATCTAATGAGGGTTTGTGAAGTAATTGACCAACTTTAAAGTGTTATTTGAATTTTTTTTTTTTTAGGTTTTTGCAAGGCAATGGGGTTAAGTGGCTTGCCCAAGGCCACACAGCTAGGTAATTATTAAATGTCTGAGGCTGGATTTGAACTCAGGTACTCCTGACTCCAAGGCCAATGCTTTATCCACTACGCCACCTAGCTGCCCCTATTTGAATATTTTAAATTATAAACATGAATAGGATTACTCTGTAGACATTACTGGGTAATCTTGTGAGTGTGTGTTGGGTTTTCAAATATATTTTATTGACCACAGAAGATATGGTTTGTGTCCATGTGAAAGCATTAAAGTAATCAGTTAATTGATATAATCAATTAACTGATTATAACTGTTAATCTCCTTGGAAGATATGATAACAAAAATAATTATTTGATGGCCTTTTTAAATAACATTTAAAAAATTTTTCCAATTATATACAAAGATAGTTTTCCACATTTATTCTTTTGCTAGCTTTCTAGCTAGCATTTTTCTCCTACTCTTCCTTCCCTCCCCACCTCCTCATGGCAGCAAGCAATCTGATATAGTTAGTACATGTTTCCATATTAGTCATGTTGTGAAAGAAGAATCAGAACTAAAGGAAAAACCATGGAAAGGAAAAATACAAAAGAATTTTTAAAATTTTAATTTTTAAAAAATAAATATAGTATGCTTTGCTCTGTGTTCAGACTCTATAGTTTTTTCCCTAGTTGAGGATGATATTTTCCAAAACAGATCTTTTTTTGAATTATCCTTTATTGCTGACCTGAGAGGAGCTGTATCCATCATAGTTGATCATCTCACAGTGTTGCTGTTAATGTGTACAAAGTTCTTGGGCTCTGCTCATTTCTCTCAGCATCACTTCATGAAAACCTTTTCTAAAGTCCATCCACTCATGATTTCTTGCAGAACAATAGTACTTCATAATGACCTTTTAATAACAAACATCAGGTAATCCATCCAGGGCAGAGTCAAGTTTGAAGAGACTCTCCTCCCTGTAAATGGGGAGGTTCTCCAGGTGCTCCTATTTGTGGATGATGTTCTGATTAAGTCAAGTCACAAGACCTTGCAGAACCTTTTAGAAGAGCTCTATTATCCTTCAAAGGAGTTTGATCTCTACACCCACCAGTGGATTTAAAATATCTCTGACTTAGATTTCAGTCAGCATACATTTAAATATGTCCCCAGGAGCACCCATCCATCAATACGTATCTGCATGACCAGATAATACAGATAGATAAGCAGTTGAAAAAGAGGATTACTTTGGGGAAATTTTCTAAGTTCTGTGACCCCAAGTTTCCCATAAAGGCAAAGGGCCCAATTTTTCTTTTTCTTTTTTCAAGGCAATGGGTTTAAGGGACTTGCGCAATAATTACTGCTAAGTAATTATTATTTGTCTGAGGCAATATTTTAACTCAGGTCCTCCCGAGTTCAGGGCCAGCGTTCTGTACATTGTGCCACCTAGCTGCCCCAGCTCATCTTTTCAATGGTTAAGATTTTACCAGTGTCTGCTGTGTGGTAATGAAACATTAAATACCACTAGCTCTGATGAGCTCCAGCAGAACAGGTGGGAAAGAGGTCATCAGTGAATTATAAACTAGGAAGAAAAGATACATTGATCACTTAGCAAGAGCATGAGATGATTGGCAAACAGAGTGATCTATTGGTTCCTTTGAGATGGAAGGGGAAGGCAAAGAAGGTCTCTTACTCATTAGATGGACCTGCAGTGGTCAGTTTACATGAGGACATGGACAGGAGTCACCCAGAATAACAGGGCTGGTTGAGTTACGATTGGCATAATTGGAGAAAACCCCCAAATCAATATACTCTCAGATCCATTTGAGGTTACAGTTTGGACTTCTGAGATGGGGCCAAGACGTGAAGCTAGCGTGCTTCTGGAGCTTTCTCTCTGCAACCTTAAATGAAGCCTCTACACAGACATTAAAGCTACAGATCTCACCAAAAAAAAAATAAAGATTGAAAAAGTTTTCAACTGGAGACATTGTGGAGGATCTTCTGTGAAGGTCTGTCTCTTAGGGGGATAAGCGGAATAAAGTCCAGCTAGGCAGGAATGCTAGAAAGCCAACTGGAGGCTTATAGCCATAGTGCAGCCCAGGTCCTGGCAATTAGACAGCAGCAGTCTTTGGGGTTGGGATCCTCCCTGCTGACTTGCTGTCTGTGACCCCAAGTTTCCCTGAAAGCCAGGGCCCATCTTTTCTTTTTCTTTTTCTTTTTCTTCAAGGCAATGAGGTTAAGGGACTTGCTCAAGTTCACACAGCTAGGTAATTTGTTTGAGTTCAAATTTGACCTCAGGTCTTCCTGATTCAAGTACGGGTGCTCTATACACTGCACCACGTAACTGCCCCAACTAAATAGCAAGCCAGCAGGGAGGATTCTAACCCCAATCAAAGTCTGAACCTTGGGAACACTGGGGCAAAAGACAGGATTGGATTGGGAACAAACCTCTACATAGGCAACATGATGGCCAGTGATAAACTAGGGATCAGATCCCAGGCCCAGCACAGAAAGCTCGGAACCATATGCCCTCTACCCCCAGAGCAGAGTTGAATTATTAAAATGAGCAAAAAACCTAAAAGAGTGCTAACCATAGAAAGCTACTATGAAGGAGATGATAAAAATTACATGTCAGAAGAAGAAAGCAGTGACAAATTACCTACAAGGGGAGTCTCAAAGGATTCTATGAATTGGACTCAAATCCAAAATCTCATAGAAGAGATTATAAAAGAATTTAAAAACCAAAGAAAAGAGGAAGAAAAAATGGAAAAAAAGAAATGAGAACATGCAGAAAAAATATGAAAAAATTATGACCAAAGACCAAAATTATGAAAACATTATGATCAAAGAAATCAACTCCTTTAAAAGTAAAAGTAACCAACTTGGAAAAGAATGTAACTCTTCAAAAAATAAAATTGACCTACTCATCTAAAGCTCAAATCAGCCAACTGGAAAGGGAATGCCACTCGGCAAATAAGTAAAATTAACCAGCAGGGAAAGGAAACATAAAAGTTAACTGAAGAAAATAAAACCCTAAAAATTAGAATTGGACAAGTAGAAACTAATGAATCTATGAGATACCACAATTCCATCAAACAAAATCAAAAGGCTGAAAAAATTGAAGAAAATGTAAAATTCCTTTTAGGAAAAGCAAATGACCTGAAAAATAGTTCCAGGAAAGATAATTTATGAATTATTGATCAGAAAGCCCAGATCAAAAAATGAACCTGCAAAATATCTTAAAGGAAATTATCAGGGAAAACTGTCACAATATATTAGTTCAAGAAGACAAAATAGAACCTTGAAAGAATACACAGAACACCTCTAGAAAGAGACCACAGGGGGCAGCTAGGTGGTACAGTGGATAGAACACCAGCCCTGGAGTCAGGAGTATCTGAGTTCAAATCTAGCCTCAGACACTTAATAATTACCTAGCTGTGTGGCCTTGGGCAAGCCACTTAACCCCATTGCCTTGCAAAAACCTTAAAAAAAGAGAGACCACAAGATAAAAACTCCAAGCAATATCATAGCCAAATTCCAGTCTCAAATGAAAAAGAAAATATTTTAAGCAACTTAAAAGAAGCAATTTAAATACAAAGGAAGCCCAGTCAGATTTATACAGGACTTATCAGCCTCAACATCTTGAAATATGATACTTTGGAGGGCTAAGGACCTTGGATTACAACCAAGAATTTACTATCCTGCAAAATTCAACATATTCTGTCAGGAAAAGATGGAGGTTCAGTGAAATAGAAGACTTCCAAAATTTCCTGATAAAAAGACCAGAACTGAACAGAATTTGATCTTTGAATACAAGATTCGAGAGATACATAAAAAGGTAAATGGAAAAGAGAAAAAAAAAAACAAATGTTAGTCAAGAACATTAAATTGTATACAACCCTCCAAGGAAAGATAACATGTGTAACTTCTGAGAATTGTTTTTCTCTTAAGAGTTAAAGTGTTGAATACAGTTGAAGAGATTGTACCTAGAGAGTGGGGTATGATTGGTTCTTTTCCTTCATTTAGTGGCCAACTATGACTGATGAGATCAATTTGAGCTCAAAATGCATAAATAGTTCAGGTGAACACCTGAGGGACTTACTCTAAACTTATAAATCTCACATTTCCTTTGAACTACTTTAATTCTGCCTTGCTCATAGAGTTCAGCACTTTCTCTATTGAGGGCACCCTATGCTGGGTGGTCCTGTGTCAGTGTCTACCAGGCCTTAAAATTAATTCTAAAGTTCTCTCTTAAGAGAACTTAGGGTGGGGGCAGCTGGGTGGTGCAGTGGATAGAGCACCAGCCCTGGAATCAGGAGTACCTGAGTTCAAATTTTGCCTCAGACACTTAATAATTACCTAGCTGTGTGGCCTTGGGTAAGCAGCTTAACCCCATTGCCTTGCAAAAATCTTCAAAAAAAAAAAAAAGAACTCAGGGTGTTTAGAGACTCTATACATAATTAAATCATAAGTGATTTACTTTACTAGGTACTTAGAGGTTTGTCTACTCTAGGGGCAGAGGGTAGGAACTACTTAGAAGGGGTTGGACATACAGAGATTAGGAAGTGATCTTACCCTTTTTTCAGAAAAATTTTATTTATTTTGAGTTTTACAATTTTTCCCCCATTCTTGCTTCCCTCCCCCCACCCCCCAAGAAAGTATTCTGTTACTCTTTACATTGTTTCCATGGTATACATCAATCTCAGTTGAATGCCATGAGAGAGAAATTGTATCCTTAAGGAAGAAAAATAAAGTATGAGATAGTAAAATTACCTAATAAGATAATTTTTTTTCTTCTAATTTAAAGGTAATAGTCCTTGGTCTTTGTTCAAACTCCACAGTTATTTCTCTGGATACGGATAATATTTTCCATTAAAGACAGCCCAAAATTGTCCCTGATTGTTGCACTGATGGAATGAACAAGTCCATCAAGGTTGATTATCACCCCCCCCCAATGGGAAGTGATCTTATCCTTACTTTAGTTAATGAGGGTTTTAATATCCTGGTTTGGATGCTGGGAGAGAGTGTACCTGATAACTTAATTTTATGTAGTGTTATGGTGTACTACAGAGATGGAGGGAGAGAGTATACATGAAAACAACATGAAGAAGTTTTGCTTAGCTTGATGCTTTACTTAGGTGGGAGTATACTTGGGGTAGGGTATAAATGGTTCATGAAATGATTTGACTTTGTATGATGCTTTGGCTCATGAGCATTGTGTGTCCATGGAGGGTACTTGTAAAGGGGGAAAGGTATAAAGTGATTATAATGTGATGTTATTCATGATTCTTGAGAAATGTATTTCTTTCTTTCTTTCTTTTTTTTTTTTAGGTTTTTTGGCAAGGCAAATGGGGTTAAGTGGCTTGCCCAAGGCCACACAGCTAGGTAATTATTAAGTGTCTGAGACCAGATTTGAACCCAGGTGCTCCTGACTCCAAGGCTAGTGCTTTATCCACTATGCCACCTAGCCGCCAAAGTGTATTTCTTTAAAAAATTTTTTTTTAATTTAAGGCAATGGGGTGAAGTGACCTACCCAAGGTCACAAAAACTAGGCAATTATTAAGTGTCTGAGGTCAAATTTGAACTCAGGTCCTCCTGACTCTAGGGACAGTGCTCTGTCCACTGGGCTACCTAGTTGCCCCAGAAGTATATTTCTAATGGTAGAGGTAAGAGTACTTAGTGACCATGAGGCAATGCTGTTTATCAATCAAGCAACCAGTCAATCAACTTTTTGTAATTATAAATATATTATATAATTGAGGGTAAAAAGGGATTTTGCTCAGAGAGGGAATAACATACATTCCCAATTGGGTTTAAAAAATCCATCCTACCCTACAGGAAAGTGGGGGAGGGGCAAGGGAAAGAAAAGGAAGGGACTAATAAAAGGAATGGCAAAGATGTAAGTGAGAGTAAATTTAAAGTTAAAATTTAAAAGAACAGTTAAATGGGAAAGAGAAAAATATTAGTGAGGAAGAATGAGAGGAAAGGAAAGAGAAAAGTACAAAGGGGGAAAGATAGCATGAAGGGAAATACAGAATAATAATTTTTTTGGTTTCATTTTTTTAATTTTACAATTTTTCCTCCAATCTCGCTTCCCCCCCCCCCACAGAAGACAGTCTGATAGTCTTCACAATGTTTCCATGCTACACACTGATCAAAACTAAATGTGTTGAGAGAGAACTCATATCCTTAAGGAAAAAATAAAATATAAGAGATAGCAAAATTACATAATAAGATACCTTTTTTTTAAAAAAAAATTAATGGCAATAGTCTTTGATCTTTGTTTAAATTCCACAATTCTTTCTTTGGATGCATTGCAGATACCCTAAAATTGTCCCTGATTATTGCACTGATAAAATGAGCAAGTCCATTAAGATTGATCATCAACTCCATGTTGCTGTTAGGGTGTACAATGTTTGTCTGGTTCTGCTCATCTTGCTTAGCATCAGTTCATGCAAATCCTTCCAGGCTTCTCTGAATTCCCATCTCTTCTGGTTTCTAATAGAACAATAGTGCAGAATAGTAATCTTAACTGTAAATGTGAATGGGATGAACTCACCCATATAGCAGAAGAGGATAGCAAAATGGATTAAAAAAGAGAATCCTATAATATGTTGTTTACAAGAAACACATTTGAAGCAGAGAGATACACACAGGGTAAAGGTAAAAGGCTGGAGCAAAATATATTATGCTTCAGTGGAAGTAAAAAATAATCAGGGATAGTGATCCTGATCTGGACAAAGAAATGAAAGCAAAAAATTAGATCTCATTAAAAGGGATAAGGAAGAAAACTACATCATATTTTTATTTTTATTTGCAAGGCAATGGGGTTAAGTGGCTTGCCCAAGGCCACACAGCTGGGTAATTATTAAGTGTCTGAGGCCAAATTTGAACCCAGGTACTCCTGACTTCAGGGCCGGTGTTCTATCCACTGTTCTACCTAGCCGCCCCAAAACTACATCATCTTAAAAGGCATCATAGACAATGAAGTTATATCATCATTAAACACATATACACCTAGTAGTATAGCATCCAAATTTTTAGAGGAGAAGCTGAATGAATTGCTAGGAGACATAAACAGCAAAACTATAATAGTGCAGGATCTCAACGTCCTTCTCTCAGAACTAAATAAATCTAACTACAAAATAAACAAGGAAGTTAAGAAGATGAATGAAATCTAAGAAAACATAGACATGATAGCCCCCTAAAGAAAATTGAATGGGGATAGGAAAAAACATACCTTCTTGCTGTACATGGCACCCATACATACCAAAATTGACCATATACTGAGGCATAAAAACCTTACAATCAAATGCAGAAAGATGAAGAAGAAATAATGCATGTCAGAGCATGATGTAATAAAAATGTAATAAAGGGCCTTGTAAAGATAAACCAAAAATTAATTGAAAACTAATTTATTTTTTTGTTTTCATTTTTGCAAGACAATAGGGTTAAGTACCTAGCCCAAAGTCACACAAATCCATCTGAGGCTGCATTTGAATTAGGTCCTTCTGATTCCAGGATTGGTGCTCTATTCACGGTGCCACCTAGCTGCCCCTAAATAACTTAACTTTAAAGAATGAGTCAATCAAGTGGCAAATCATAGAAATAATCATTTCATCCAAGAAAATGACAACAATGAGACATCATACAAAAATTTATGGGATTAAGCCAAAGCAGTTTTTAGGTGAAATTATATATCTCTAAATACTTATTGAATAAAATAGAGAGGAGATCAATGAATGTTTATAGTATGGAAATATAAAAATTAGAAAAAAGAACAAATTAAAGATCCCCAATGAAATACCAAATTAGAAATCCTGAAAATCAAAGGAAAGATTAATAAAACTGAAGCAAGAAAACCATTGATCTAATAAATAAAACTAAGAATTTGTTTTATAAAAAAGCCAATAAAATAGATAAATCTTTAGTTAATCTGACTAAAAAACATACCAAATTACTAGTATCAAAAATGAAAACGATGAACTGACCACCAATGAGAAGGAAATTAGAGATAATTTAGAGCTATTTTGCCTAACTGGCAAAAAATTTGATAAACTGAGTGAAATGGATGAATATTTGCAAAAATGCAAAATGCCCTGATTAACAGGAGAAATAAAATACTTAAGTAAACCCATTTCAGAAAAAGAAATTGAAGAAATCACTGATAAACTTAACTAAGAAAAACTCTCCCGGTCCAGATGGATTAACAAGTGAATTCTACCAAACATTTAAGGAACAATTAATTACAATTCTATACAATCTATTTTAAAAAAATAGGAGAAGGGCAGCTAGGTGGCATAGTGGATAAAGCACTGGCCCTGGAATCAGGAGTACCTGGGTTCAAATCTGGTCTCAGACACTTAATAACTACCTAGCTGTGTGGCCTTGGGCAAGCCACTTAGCCCTATTGCCTTGCAAAAATCTAAAACCTAAAAAAAATGAATGAATGAATGAATGAATAAATGAATGAACGAACGAAGGAAGGAAGGAAGTCTTCCAGATTCCTTTTATGACACCAACATGGTGCTAATATCTATATTAGGAAGAGTCAAAACAAAGAGAAAATTATGGATCATTCTGCCTAATGACATTGATGCAAAAATCTTAAATAAAATTTTAGCAGACAGATTACAGCAAGGATTTGATCAGGCAGGATTTATACAAAGTAGGCAGGAAAACACAACATAATTGAACATATCAATAACAAAACCAATAGAAATTATATGATTTTCTCAATGGATGGTAAAAAAAACCTTTGACAAAAAACATCAATTCCTATTAAAAACACAAGAGAACATAGGAATAAATGGAGTTTTCCTTAAAATAATAAGTACTGCCTAAGACCATCAACAGATATGTAAAAGGGATAAACGGAGTATTTCCTATAACAGCAGGGATGAAACAAGGATGCCAATTATAACCATTACTGTTCAATATAGTATTAGAAATGTTAACTTTAGCAAAAGAGAAGAGAAGAAAAAGAAAATAATTAAAACCAGCAATGAGGAAGAAGAACTTTAACTCTTTGTAGATGATATGATAATATACTTAGATAACCCTAGAAAATCATCTAAAAACTATTTCAAACATTAACAAATTCAACAGAGTAGCAGTATATAAAATAAACCCACATAAATCATCAGCATTTCTATATATGAACAACAAAGCCCAAGGGCAAGAGATAGAAAGAGAAATTCTATTTAAAATAATTGCAGACACCATAAAATACTTGGAAATTGACAAGACAATCCCAAGAGAAACCTGGAAACTGAACACAATTACAAAGCACTATTCACACAAAGTCAGATCTCAACAATTGGAAAAATGTCAATTGCTCATGATTGTGTTAATATAATACTCCAAATTAAATTACTTATTTAGTGCTATACCAATCAAAGTATCAAATAACTGTTTTACTGAGCTAGGAAAAATAGTAATAAAATTAATCTGGAGCAACAAAAGGGCAAGAAGAGCAAGGAAACTGATGGAAAAAAATGTAAAGGAAGATGGCCTAGCTCTACCAGATCTAAAACTATAAAGCAGCTGTCATCAAAACTGTCTAGTACTGGTTAAGAAATAGAGTAATGGGGGTGGCTAGGTGGCGCAGTGGATAGAGCATTGACCTCGGAGTCAGGAATACCTGAGTTCAAATCTGGCCTCAGACACTTAATAATTACCTAGCTGTGTGGCCTTGGGCAAGCCACTTAACCCCTACCTTTCAAAAACTAAAAAAAAAAAAAAAAAAATGGATCAATGGATTAGAATAGGTATAAAAGAAACGGAAATGACTATAGTAATCTATTGTTTGACAAATCCAAAGATAACAGCTTCTGGGATAAGAGCTCACTATTTGACATAAATTTTTGGGAAAACTGGAAAATGGGTACAGGATTCAGACATAAAGAGCAATTTAACATGAACAACTTAACAAATCAAGAAATACTCTTATCTGAATTTCAGATCTATGGAAAGAGGAGAAATTTATGACCAAATGCAAAATGGGTGATTTTGACTATATTAAAACTAATGCTATCAAGATTAAAAGAAAATCAGAAAGATGGGAAACAATTTTCATAGCTAGGGATTCTGATAAATGTCTCATTTCTAAAATATATTGAGAATTGAATCAAATTTATAAGGTTCAACTCATTGTTCAACTCATTCAACAATTGATAAATGGTCAAAGGACATGAAAAGGCAGTTTTTAAATGAAGAAATTAAAGCTATGAAAAAATACAGATTAAAACAACTATGAGGTACTACTTTACAACTATCAAATTGGCAAAGTTGAGAAAAAGGGGAAATGATCAATGTTGGAGAGATTGTGGGAGGACTGAGACAAATGTATTTTTTTCTTTTTTTTTTTTTAGATTTTGTAAGGCAATGGGGTTAAGTGGTTTGCCCAAGGCCACACGACTAGGTAATTATTAAATGTCTGAGGCCGGATTTGAACTCAGGTACTCCTGACTCCAAGGCCAGTGCTCTATCCATTGTGCCACCTAGCTGCCCCACATTAATGTATTATTGATGAAGTATCCAAACATTCTGGAGAGCAATATGGATTTATGCCCAAAGAACAATAAAACAAAAAAAAACATTCCCTTTGACCCAACAATGCCAGTACTAGACCTATATCCATAAGAATTCATAAAAAGTGGAAAAATTCCCACTTGTTACAAAATATTCATAGCAGCTCTTTTTTTTTAGTGACAAAGAATTGGAAATTGAGGGAATGCCCATCAATTGGGGAATGACTGAACAAGTTATGCTATATGAATGTTATGGAAACCATGAATGACCAAACTCTAGAGAAGCATGGAAAGTATTATTGGAACTGATGCTGAGAGAAGGGAGTAGAACCAAGAGAACATTGTATACATTAACAACATTGTGAGTTGATCAACTTTGAGGTATTCAGCTCCTCTCAGCAATTTTGAGAACTAGGACAACCCTGGGAGATCAGTTATGGATCAAAAACAAACTAAAAAAAACAAACTAAAGAATCTGAATGTACACTATGTTCATTTTTCCAAAAAATTCTCTTATGTTTTTCTTTCCTATTCCATGGTTTTCTTTCTTTCCCTTAGTCCTAATTCCTCATTATAGAAAATGAATAATATGTAAACATAAAATGTACATGCACAGTGTTTACTAGACTGTTTGCCACTGAGGGAAAGGGGGTGGGAAGGGAGGGTGGAAGAAAATTACATAACATAAATATGCATGTGAATGAATGTTGAAAAACTTTCATAACATGTAATTGGAATAATAAAATAATCAATAAGAGGTAACAGTCTAATGTTCATAGACTAATGCTTTTCTAGCTGTGAAAAAAGTTGTAGTATGAAAGTGAGCCTTGATGTTACCCAGAGAAGCTGACAAAAGGGTTATAATAATGTGAATCTTGGAATATAACCAACTGAAATGTGAAAATGTCCACAAAGAATCTCTTTTCTTTCATTCCATCTACAAAATGGAACAGACTTAGAAATCTCTGCTTTGATGAATATTCTTCCTCCCCCTCCCCCTGCCAGTTCACAGCTTCCTTAATTAAATGTACAGGAATAAGAGTAATAGTAATAATAGTAAAAACAAAATAGCTTACATTTATATAATTCTTTAGGGTTTGTAAAGTGCTTCTGTATATACATCATCTCTTGCCTCATTGGGTAGAGCAGGGGTGGGGAAATTCTGGATCTGCAGGCTATACAAGGCTGGTGAAATCATTTGGTCCACCAAGGCAATCAAAGACAGGACTTGAAATTCAATAAATCCAGGAGTTTATAAAGATTGGGATTTTTAAGTTGATAATTTTGTATGACCCTCAAATGATGCTATAAATATCCAAATGGCCCTTGGCAGAAAAAAAGGATCCCTACCCCTGGGGCAGAGGAGAGACCATCCAAAACACCAAGAAGAAGGAGACTGGGTTTCTATTTTCCTCTCTTTGCTTTGTCTGTGACCTTGGATGAATCACTTAAATTCTATGGGACTAATTTCATTCATTTGTAAAAGGAAGATAATGAAATCTTACCTGTTTAAAAGAAGGAAATTGAATTAGACTGCTATTTTAAGGACTGGACAGTATAGTGGAAAGAACCCTGGATTGAGGATGGGATGAGAGTACATGGGCACTAGTTCTTACTCATTTCTTGGCCAAGTTTTTCAATACTTCTCTATCTCAGATTTCACACTGTTAAATGGGAAGGCAGGGGAGGATTCAAAATTTTAAGATTCTATTTTGGGGCAGCTAGGTGGTGCAATGGATAGAGCACTGGCCAGAGCGATGGCCCTGGAGTCAGACACTTAATAATTGCCTAGCTGTGTGACATTGGGTAAGTCACTTACCTCCATTGCCTTGAAGACCCCCCCTCCAAAAAAATTATATTTTGTTTCACGAAGGAAAAAAAAATCTAACAAAAGGAATGTCTTATTTTTAGCATCTCTAACAATCTTTCTTCAGGGACTTTGTAAGATAAAGTCTTTAATGATGCTCTAATCTGTTACTTATTTTCCACCAGATGCACAAACTTCTTGAACTGTTGAAGACTGAACAGAATATTTACAATACGGCCTTTCATGAAATCATTCGACAAATCACCGTGGAGTGCTCTGAAAGAGGAGAACTCTTGTCTGATATAAGGTCAGAACTTTGTCCTTTATTTCCCAAATAAGATTATTGTTGAATTGTTTTGATTCTCCTTTGCAGAGCTTAGTTTCAGATTGTCAAAACTTCCATTGACTGAATCTCTGATATGTCTTCCTGGAACAAAGTATGGAGAGAATCTCTTGGTTACCTGAAATGGTGACATTCCAAATATTCCTTGTTAAATTCAATTAAATTGTTAAATTTCTTGTTAACCAAAGCACCTCATTATCTTGGCACAGGCTGCCTTTAGCAAAAATGAGATTCTCCTGTAATAAGTTTGTGGTTCAGCAGCACATTCCTAGGTTGTCCATTTATTTGTTTAGCTATTCCTCAATTGATGGATACCCTCTTAATTTCCAGTTGTTTACTACACCAAAAAACTTTTATGTTTTTCTCCATCTGGATCCTTTATTAGAATTATTCTATTTGCTTGTTTAAGAATTGTACTCTTAAAAGCTTCTCATCACTCCTACCATGGCATCCCCTGATTTCAGTCCAGTAGGACATACATGCATATAGGAATTTCTATTCTCTCCCTCTATTATCTTCTATTCTCTTGCACACATTCCTTAAAATATCTCTTAGTCACTCTAAACTCCTTCCCAGACAGAGGTATGTGAATTTGCTTGATCAAATAGCTCGGCAGATGATTGAATTTTACAAGGATATGGTGGCCCAACGCATAATGGACAAGCGCATCATTGAAGAATTATATAACTTCAAGAAGGTTATCGAAGAGTTAAGCAGGTATGACCTATGGAAAACCTCTTTTTGGAGAGAAATAAAAATATTCAGGTAAAGTAGAATCATGAAAGATGATGGCCACTTAAAATAGAGAATGGAATTGGGAAAATAATAATGTCACATTTATATAAATCTTTTGATTTCATAATGTCTTTTCTTTAAAACCTTCTTATAAGGTGGGTATAAATGAGAATATGTGGAAAAAAAGATGACATGAAGCTAAGTATTCTGCCTTGATGGCTCTTTCTCTCCTTTGGAAATAGTCACACTTTTGCTGATTTTGGCATTTGGTCATCTTGTTGTGACAGTTGTCTTAAATTGAAATTACAGAAGAAATTATTATGTTTGGTTTTGATATGAGCTGTATTGTCTATTTTCAAGCTTTATTCCTTT
The DNA here is from genome assembly GCF_037893015.1 of Macrotis lagotis. NCBI lineage: Eukaryota > Metazoa > Chordata > Mammalia > Peramelemorphia > Peramelidae > Macrotis > Macrotis lagotis. The sequence continues at coordinate 73,808,412 of NC_133659.1, forward strand.
TAAAAATATTTTATTAGTTTTCTAATTAATACAATAGTAGTTTCTACCTATCATTTTTTGTAAGGTTTTGAATTTTACAATTTTCCCCCCTCCCTTCCCTCCCCCTACCCCCCACAGAAGGCAGTCTGATAATCTTTACATTGTTTCCATACTATACATTGATTGAAATTGAATGTGATCAGAGAGAAATCATATCCTTGAGAAAATAAAATATTAGAGATAGCAAAATTATGTTATACATAAGACATTTAAAAAAATAATTGAAGGTAATAGACTTTGATCTTTGTTTAAACTCCACAATTCTTTCTCTGGATATAGATGGTATTCTCCATTGCAGGTACTCTAAAATTGTCCCTTATTATTGCATTGATGAAATGAGCAAGTCCATTAAGGTTGCTCATCACTCCTATGTTGCTGTAGGGTGTACAATGTTCTTCTGATTCTGCTCCTCTTGCCCAACATTAGTTCATGCTTTTCAGGCTTCTCTGAATTCCCATCCCTCCTGGTTTCTAATGGAACACAATAGTGTTCCATATCATACATATAACACAGTTTGTTCTACCATTCCCCAACTGATGGACATTCACTTTCCATTTCTTTGCTACCACAGACAGAGCTGCTATGAATATTTTTGTACAATGGTGTTTATCCTTTTGCATAATCTCTTCAGGGTATAGACCCAGTAGTGTATTGCTGGATCAAAGGATATGCAAATTTTTATTGCCTCTTGGGCATAAGCTGTTCTCCAGAAAGGTTGGATGAATGCACAGCTCCACCAACAATGCATTATTATCCCAGATTTCCCACATCCCTTCCAACATTGAGTATTGACCTTTCTGGTCCTATTGGCCAATCTGATAGGTGTGAGATGGTACCTCAGAGCTGCTTTAATTTGTACTTCTCTAATCAGTAATGATTTAGAGTAATTTTTCATGTGACTGGATAGTTTTGATTCCCTCATCTGTAAATTAGCTTTGCATACTAAGATTTATTTCAAATGACTTCAACTAGTTCTCACTTGGGTGCCTTGAGTTTTTTGGGGGGCGGGGTTTGGCAAGGCAAATGGGGTTAAGTGGCTTGCCCAAGGCCACAAGGCTAAGTAACTATTAAGTGTCTGAGGCTAGATTTGAACTTAAGTTCTCCTGATTCCAGGGCTGGTGCTCTATCCACTGTACCACCTAACCACCCTGGTGCCTTGAGTTTTACTAGAGCAGAACTTTATCTGTACATGAATGCTGAGAAGGGAGAAGGAGTAGAAGTAATAAATGAGGAAATAAGAATTGACAGCCCCTTTTGGTGCCCTTGGGCAGATAAAACACCCTGGATCCACATTAGTTTTGTTATTTGGGAAATTTATTTAAAAAATGATAAATCAAAATGATGATGATGTTCTTTCTTAGTTTGACTGACCCCTTCCTCCCAGCCAGAGCAAGGCTCATGAAACAGAGTCAAACCTTGCACCTTTCTTTCCTGCTATATACCAGTGCCTCACCTCAACACTTTTCTTCTTGAATGTATGTAGCCCTTTTTTCACCAATAAGGAAAAACAGTTCAAAAGCAATTGGGGGGGGGGGTGCGGCTAGGTGGCGTAGTGGATAAAGCACCAGTCCTGGAGTCAGGAGTACCTGAGTTCAAATTCGGCCTCAGACACTTAATAGTTGCTTGGTTGTGTGACCTTGGGCAAGTCACTTAACCCCATTGCCTTGCAAAAATACCCAAAAGAAAGCAAAAGCAATTGGGACTGTTTATTTTAAATGAGCCACAAAACTGATTTAGAAAAGAAGTAAACAACTTTTAGAAAAATAGAAAACTCTGTATTTAAATGTCTGTCCTTTCAAATGGAAAGGGCAGGGAGTGAAAAACTGCACTTTATTAACTATTTGAATCCTTGACCAGGAGACAGTTTGCCAACAGTTGGGCTCTTTCCTCAATCTGGTTATAGCCAACATGAACCCAAGTGTGCATAGATTCTAGCTGAGGTGGCAGAGCCAGGTTTGCTCACCATCCATGCTCTCTCCTCTACCAGCAACTGTGCCTTGGTTTAGCCCACCTGCCTAGACAGTTTCTACCAGCATAGGGCTTCTGTGAATGCTACAGCTTCTTGGAGCCACAGGTAAGAGTTGAGTGACAGGTGGATACCAAAGGTGGATGAGCAGCCAGAGGGCCCAGTTCTCCTTGAACACCTCATAGACCCCCCCAACTTGTGGATGAGTTAGGAGGATGTCTACCCCAAGCATGTAAAGAATTTCCCTGGGGAAATAGATGGATGAGAACAGTTTGTTCCAGTGGTCACAAGGGAGACTGATGCAGGCAAGTGGAGTGCTCAGAGCTTGATTAGACATCAAAGCCACCAAGGGCCATCATCAGGTCATCTCTTATCCTTCCTCTGGATTTCGAAACTCAGGAACAGAGAGTGAAGCTTGATGACTCTGCACAGCTCTGCCTTGCTTAAATCCAATTCACAGGATGTCATCATCCTCTTGGAAAACAAAGGATGAACAACAACATATCTATAATTTTGCCCAAGATCACATAGTTGATAAGTTACAGGGCTGGTTTTTGATCCCCATTCCTCTGACATTAAACCCAGTATTCATTTCACAATATCAGGTCACTAGGATTTAGTTTTGCATATTCAGATCACTGTGCTACCCTTATGTCATGGAGCTCTTGAGGTGATGTATGTAATAGGCTTTTACACTGCAAATTTTACACATTTTATTGATGAAGGGATGATAGATGGTAACTGAGAGAATATTTTCAAGACTTTTTTTTTTTTTTTTAGTTTTTGCAAGGCAAATGTGGTTAAGTGGCTTGCCCAAGGCCACACAGCTAGGTAATTAAGTGTCTGAGCAGATTTGAACCCAGGTACTCCTGACTCCAGGGCTGGTGCTTTATCCACTGCACCACCTAGCCACCCCTGAGAGAATATTTTCAGACCCAGCTAGGTGCTGCAGTAGATAGAGCACCAGCCCTGGAGTCAGGAGGACCTGAGTTCAAATAATTACCTTAATAATTATCTAGCTGTGTGATCTTGGACAAATCACTTAATCCCACCACCTTGCTAAAATCAAAAGCTTAAAAAAAAAAAAGGAAAGAAACTGCTGAAAATGAATTTGAGTCTTCTCACTATTACAATTGGAATGATAAGAAGTTAAGAATTAATTTGCTAGTTTTTAAAACTATATATTCTTTTCAAAAATTGGGAAAATAGAAAATGAAGCCAATTCATTAGGGACATAGACCAAGAGTTCAGAATTGAAATGTAACTACCCATAATATATCCACTGTTTCCGAGAATGGCATGTTAAATAACATATTTTTGATAGTCACAGTCATGGGATCTAGCAAAGTCTGCTTTTGTGCAGCTTTTAAAACATTTTTTGCATGTCTGGAAATAAAAGCACCATATTATTATTATTCAGTCATCCCTGACTCTTTGTGATCCCATTTGGAGTTTTCTTTTTTGGCAGGGTAGTGGGATTAAGTGACTTGCCCAAGGTCATACAGCTAGGTAATTATTATGTGGAGTTTTCTTGACAAAGATCCTGGAGTGGTTTGTCTTCTCCTTCTCCAGCACATTTTACAAATGAGGCAAAAAGGTGAAGTGGCTTGCCTAGGGTCCCACAACTAATGAGTGTCCAAGACCAGATTTGAACTCATGCTTTATCTCTATCCACAGCTCCATACTACTGCCCCCATTATTGCTATTTGACCTCTAATCCCTTCTGACTCTAAGCCTATACTTCTAGGCTCAAAAGTGTATGCCATCCCACACAAGTGGATTTCTGTGTGGACATTCTTGTTTTGAGATAAAACAAAAATCCTCCACAGAAACTTTTTTCTGGATCACTGAAGGAAACAACATTTCATCTTTGATTTTAGAGAGCTACTTCTAGTTCGAGAATACGATTCAAAGTTGAAGAAAAAATCAGAGAAGATCCATGAAGAGCTGGTGTTGGCTCTCACAAATGCAAAGAAGAGTGCAAAGTGAGTTTCTTAAATCTTCACTACATTAGGTGGAGAGGGGAGAGGCCAACTGTTTGTTTTTTTTTGTTTTTTTTGTGTGTGTTTTAGTTTTTGCAAGGTAATAGTGTTAAGTGGCTTGCCCAAGGCCACACAACTAGGTAATTATTAAGTGTCTGAGGTTGGATTTGAACTCAGGTACTCCTGACTCCAAGGCCAGTGTTCTATCCACTGTGCCACCTAGTCACCCCCAAGGCCAACTTTTTAAAGCATTTAAAGAATGTTAAAATTTCGAGATAATTCTGTAGGAACTTCATGTATGATTACTCTCTTGAGGTGAGATCAGGATAATGAGTCTTTTTTCCTTTGGGGAAAAGAGACCTGGTTGGTTTTGTGTTAATTATTTTATTAATTGTGTCTTACACACTGTATCTCTTATTTTCTTTCTGTGTTTTACTTGAGTTTACTCTTACTTTATCACATCATTTAGTAATTTTTAGCATTTATATTATCAGAAACTGGCAGGGCAAGGCAAAGCCAAAACTTATAACAGTCAAGACAAAGAAGCAAAAAAATGCAAAATGCAAGGTTACTTTAAGTTAATCATGTTCTCCACAAGATGGAATGAAAGGGAGTCACCACAAGTCTTGGGCACATACAACTATTGTGACCAGATGGAGATAAGCCTTACAATACAAGCCACTTTAATATAAGAGATAATGTTTTAAAAGGACTTAGCATAGTGCCATACAATTGGGGCTTAATAAATCATAATTCCTTCCCCTCCAAAGCAGGCTGAGGCTATGTGAGGACAGTTTCTTATCATAACTTTGTCAAACAGCTCTGTAGCCCCCCTTTCTACCTATGATTTCTCTTGGGTTGTTCCTATCTCCACAGTGTGGTCTTGTGAATGAACAACCTATAAAAGTCTTCTTTGAAATTTTCCCTGCGGTATGAGAGTTCTATTCCTCAGATGATCAAAAGACAGATCCTGATATCCTTTGTTGTTTGTGGACTTTTATTCCGAAATTTAGGATTTGATTGTGGTTGATTAATTTCTAATCCTTTGCCTTTTGTAAGTGGACTCTCAAGCTGTGAAAGCTAGAAAGAGGCTTTAGGAGAATGATCAGTAGGAGAGAGGGTTAGGTCTACCATACCCATGAAGGAGAAGATCCTGGGCCCCTGTCCCTTGAATTGTAGAAGAGACCCTTCAGAAGCTTTGTGAACTGCTCTCCTAGTGTCCATTGGCTACCATTTAATTTATTTCCCCCACTCATAGCTATATTGCAAGCTATCCTTCTTTAAGTAGTTGCTGGAAGAATGTAGAGGAATCTATCAATTCATATGTCTTATTCTTCTCAGTATCTTCTGTTTCTTTTTCTCTTGATGGACCTCCTTCCCCTCTTCCCCCACTTCTATTAAACAAACAAATAATAAAGCACAAAACACTGTTATTTTCTGCTTTAGTAGTTTTTTTCTATCAGATGACAGATCGGTAAGAGTCAGGACAGTATAAAAATATGGATTATTTTAAACAGCATCTGATCTTTATAACATGAAATATTGATTTTGTCTTGAGTCATATTTAAATTGTATTCTGTTATCATCACTGCTTTAGATGTGCAAAGAGATTAACTAGTTATGGTCCCAACTAGCTTATAAGCCCAACTCAGATAATGTCTTCTTCACCAAGTCTTTTCGAAGTTCACATTTGGATGGCAATGTGTCTACTTGATTGATATGAGAGTTGTTGTGGAGATAGAATTGATGAGACTGGCAATGATTTGATATGGTGTGGGACAATGGGAGTGTTGATGATTATAGAATGATTCCTAGCTTGTGAATGTGCTGACTGAAAAGTCTGTCATGTTCCCCCAACAGAAATAGGAGCATTAGAAAGAAGCATAGGTTTTAGGTTGAAATATGAATTCTTTCTGTCCATGTTCAGTTTGAGATATCTAAAGCATGTCCAGGTACAGATATCTAGTAGGTATGGAGATACTAGACTGGGGCTCAGGGGAGAAAAGCCTGGATACATAGATATGGCTTAGACATTTGTTGAAATGATGAGATCATCAGGTGAGAGAAGGTGGAAAGAGAAAGAAAGAAATGCCCCAGGAAGGGTGGTGGTTGTTTGTCCTTTGTTCTTGAAGAGGACCATGGTGAGGCTGTGACATGAGAGTGAATTAGGTTTAAGGGAAGGGGGGTTATGCAAAGTCACCAGCTTCAATTTCTCCTCCAGAGCCATCTGGGTCTAGTGACCCGATAATGGATTGGGATGACTAGAGATGTCCCTGGATGCACTGCATGACTCTTCTGAGAGACCAAAGGTGAGGACTGAGAACATTCTATTGGATATAGCAAAGAGATTGTTGGTGACTTTGCAAAAGACAACATTTCTAGTTAAGCAATGAAGCTGGAAGCCAGATTATGAAGGGTTGAGGAGTGGAAGATAAGAAAGTGGACGCAATGAGTTTATCACATTTTTCTAGGAATCTGACTGTGAAAGGAGGTTTGTTGTTCAGTGGTTTGAGCTTTATCCAACTTTTTGTGATTTCATTTTGAGGTTTTCTTGGCAAAGATACTATAGGGTTTGCTTTTTTCCTTTTTCAGATCATTTGACAGATGAGGAAACAGGAAAATATTTAATATTATCTCTTCTATTTTATTTGTTATGAGATGTGTCTATTACCTATTATCTTCAGAGACTGTGCCACAATTATCTAAAGATTTAATGTAAGATGGATTTCCTATGTTGTTAAGAAATTAATGATTTTAGAGCATGCTCAAACCAGTGTTTTCTTTGTCTTTAAATTTAGAATTGTGGAGGAATATCATGACTTACATACATCACAAAGATTAAGGTTGGAAACTGATATTAAGCAATTAACTTCAGAAAGAGACATCTGGAGCTCAGCCACCTATGACTTGGCCCTAAAGGTAGAAAGAGCTAGACCTACTTCTGATTCCCCCCTTTTTTCCCAGATTCATTTTATAGTTGTCAATAACACTAATACAAACCCTCAGGGCTAAAGAAATGTATTTTAGCCTTTCCTAATCCTCCTAACTGACTTTGTAATTATTGTCTTTATGTTTATTAGACTCATATAAGTATTTATTGGCTTCCCTATTAGAATGTAAGCTCCTTGTGAATAGGAATTGGTTCATTTATTGTATTTGTATTCCCAGCACTGATAAAATGTTTTGTAAAAGTAGGTGATCAATAAATCCTTGTTGATTGTTGAATAATTGGTCAATAAATTCATATACTATGAAAACTGAATACAGTTATTCATTTACTCTTCTGGATAGAAAATAGTTAGTCAGGAAGACATAGGTTCAGATGCCACATTTAATCTGCTATGTGACTATGGCCAGGTCAGTTAACCTCCATGGGTCTTAGTTTCCTCACCTGTAAAATGGGGATAGTAACATCTATAAAATCTACCTCATAGGGCTGTTGTGAGGCTCAAATGACACAATGAAAATCTTTTTTTTTAGGTTTTTGCAAGGCAAACGGGGTTGAGTAGCTTGCCCAAGGCCACACAGCTAGGTAATCATTAAGTGTCTGAGACCGGATTTGAACCCAGGTACTCCTGACTCCAGGGCCGGTGCTTTATCCACTATGCAACCTAGCCACCCCCACAATGCAAATCTTAAAGCACTCTATATCAATTATTATTGACTGTATTACTTAGGTATTATAGCGTAGTTTCCAGTTAAGGATCCTTTTCTCCTTACATCCACCAGAATTTATTGGAGTATGACCAAGAGTACATTTTCTATCCATCAATAAATTGAGATGGGAATTGGTAAGAGCTCCAAACTTCTAATTTAGCTAAACCTAATGTTTGGGGAAAGAGGGCTCTTATCTCTTTAAAGAATTGATTCTGATAACTCAGAAACAGTACTGCTCTCTTGGGCTCTATTATCCTTTCCCTTTGGTGTTTATTCTAATTTAATGGCTGCCTTATAGCCATATGGACAATTTCATTAGCAAAGTTCCATAATTTCCTCTTTTTTCAAAACTATTTAACTGTTTCTTTATTCCTACCTGTGGAATATTAACAATATTTGTGAATGTCTGTGAGTCTTAAAAAAATAGACAATCATCCCCCATATCATCACTTTTAGGCTCAAACATTGAAATAGGGATTCAGATTCAGAGACAATCATTATGTCTGTAGGGGCTTGTTGCCAGGTCTTATTATCTACCTAGCATTTAAAAAATTATTTATGCTGGGGTGGCTAGGTGGCACAGTGGATAAAGCACCGGCCCTGGAGTCAGGAGTACCTGGGTTCAAATCCGGTCTCAGACACTTAATGATTACCTAGCTGTGTGGCCTTGGGCAAGTCACTTAACCCTGTTTGCCTTGCAAAAACCTAAAAAAAATATTTATGGGACAAATAGGGATACAATGGATAGAAAAATAGATGTGTAATCAGGAAAACCTGAGTTCATTTGTAGCCTCCTACATTTAATAGGTGGGGAACACAAGAGGAGGCACCAAAGTCAACTGAAGAACAGCCTTAGGTTGTGGATAAGAGTGGTCAGAGGTGCGATGATGATGCCAGTGGCAGACTTGTCCACCATGTCTGCTCACTCTGCTCCAGACTTGTCTAGCTGTGCTAGATAAGGTCAGAGATTCTTGCTGGGTCAATACATTCAAGACAATGAAACACTGACCTTCTTGGGTTCCAGTCTGCAGAAGAGTTGTATACTCCTGTTGCCCCCAAGTTGGTGTTTCTGCTGCTACTGGAAGATTAGGTTGGACTTCTTTTGGGAACTATATTCTTCCACTTTCTTCTTTGTTCTTCTTTAGCTGTGGAGAACAAAATAACCTCTACATATGCATTTTCCAGACCTTTCAAGTTCTGTTTTGTTTAGGGAAAGCATCTAAGATTTAAGAGAATAGGGAGCAACTGCTTGTTACATATTTTATTGTTTTATTAAGTTTTTTGTGGGGTTTTTTGTGTTGCTTTTTTCCCCTAAAAACTAATAACCTGCCATAGGTAGTATCCAAGCATGTATCTATTACCTGGGGAACCAATGCCAACCTGATAGAATCATTGTAACCAGCATTCACTGAATTGAAAGAAGTTTTCATGAAAAGGAGGCAGGACTTCATCAATGGATAAGAAATCAGAATTCAGTTCTAATTAGGTAGATCTTACCCTTGGCCTTGAGTTGGCATTGCTCATCTGTTGATTTCCTCTGCTGTTTATCTCCCATTTCTCTTATCTGTGGGCTGTCTGTAGATGGTTCTCTGAATGTTGCCTCCCCCATTAGAGGTTAGAGGCTGCGCTTTTGCATTTCTCTATATGTCAGTCAGTTGGTCAATGTGTATTTATTAAGCAAAGACCAAAAAGGAGGAGATAGAAATAGGGAGAGAATTATGGTAGGCAACGAATATTTCAACTCTGCTGCCTCACCTAGTAAACTGAAGGGAATGAGTGAAGTTGTAGCCAGTCCTGGAGAGAGAGGCCAGTGAGACTTCGTCATGGGGAGAAAATCACACTCAGTGATTTCTAGAAGGTGGAAGGAGTGGGAAAGGAAAAAATTTAGGGTGAAGGGAAGTTTATTGCCTATGGAGCAGGTATTCCAGAGAGCACTTTGGAGGAGGTGAGTGGAATTTGGTTGAAATCTTGGAGTGAGAGTATTGAAGGGAATTGGTAATAAGGAATTGGGAGATGGGGATAGGGAAGGAGATGTGGATGAAGACCTTAAAGAGGTTCAGAATCACTGGGACATATAGGGTATGAACTAGTATGAGAATGTTCATCATTGAGTGGAAGATATGACTCCTCTTCACAAAGGGGTTAGAGACAAACAGTATGAGATGGAAGGTATATAGTCAGATAGGAGGTCAAGTTTCACTACTCTTCTTCCCTCCAGAAACTAGAAATTAGTTGAGATACTGCAGTAGGAGATGGAAGTCTACTCTTCACCAACTACCTTTTTTTTTCCTCTTCTCTTTTTAAAAAAAAATATTTAAGGCAAATGGGATTAAATGACTTGCCCAAAGTCACACAGGTAGGCAATTATTAAGTGTCTGAGGTCAGATTTGAACTCAGGTCCTCCTGACTCCAGGACTGGTGCTCTTATCCACTCCTCTTAATAGAGACAGAAGGCTTGGTTCTTTTGTACTGGAGGCTCTCCTCATCCAGGTTGAGAGATCTGGCTGATAAGCAGGAGGTGGACATTGCCTTGGGCTGGCAGAGATGGCAGACACCAGACTGACCTAATCTATTAGCCTTCCCTTAAGGGACAGGAACAGTAGGAGTGGGAAGCCCAGGGCTCGAGGTCTGGTTTCACCTCTCAACTGAGACCAGATGATCTGGTGAAGCCCCAGGGAGCAGAAATCTCCCCTACCGAAGAAAGTTCAATTAAAGTGGGTGAAGCATATTAAGTGCTTAATAAATATTTATTAACTGACTGCACAGGAAAAAGAGGAGCTGGTGGATGTGAGGTTTCTGACTCTCCGGTAACCAATAAGAACACTGCCCTGATCATGTCCATCCTTCTTAGGCTTGTGGGAATGACCAGGATGAGCTGAGGACACTCTAGGGAATTATTGACAATGTTACTTCGTGGTTATATCATAATTTTGGTAAGGATAGGAATGTGCTAGATGGCAGAGATAAAGCTGAAAATGATCTTACCAGACTAAATGACCCCAAATGCCTTCAATACTTTATACACTCTTCATGGCTACTCTCTCAATCCAGAATTCAGTTCTTTTATACTTTAGCATGTGGTAATACTAATAACAACAACAATAATACAATTAACACATGATGCTTTAACATTTCATTGAGGTTTGTATTTAATTGGATCCTCAAAATAGTCCTGTGAGATAGATGCCAATCATACTGTAAACCCCAAATTACAGATGAGGAATCCGAGACTAGAGAATTTAATTATTTTGACCATCGTCATCTAACTTCTCTGTTGAGGATTAGGAAATATTTGTGTTTCTTCTGACTCCAGAGCCAGTACTTTCTCCACTAATGCTATAGTTTGCTCTGGCAAAATATCAACAACAACAAAATTGTTCCACTTTCAATCTGTAGCTCTGCCAATCACAACTCCCATGTAATGAAATAACTCCTGATGATCTCTTTTCCCTTGCCTCTTTTCCAAGTTTCAACTTCCTTTTGTGCATTGTCTTTCCCACTAGATTGTAAGCTCCTTGAAGTCAGGTACCATCTGTCTTTTTCTTATTTGTATCCTTATTATTGCATGCACTTATTAGGTATTTATTTACTATTTATTAAATTGAATTGAACCTACTGGTCTAGAAATGAACCTATGCAAACACCAGAACTAGTTCTTGGACAACAGAATCACAGTATAAGGGGGGAAAACTATATAATTAAAACTATCCCCATATGGAATGGGTTGTCATGTTAGAAAATGAGCTATTCATCCCTGTAACTTTTTCTGTGAAATCTAGATAAACCTCTATCAGGGGATATTACTGACAGGATCCCTATATTAGGTAGGAATCCCTCAAGATTCTCCATTTCCAATATTCTATAATTCCATTTTCCTTATTTATTCTAATTCAGTGGTTTAAGAAGAATGCAGATTTGATTCTGATTCAGAATGATTATCTAGAGTGATTTAAAAACTTCAGTTCATTCATTCATTATTATATGGTTCTTGAAAGAGCAATATTTGCACTTGGCTTGGTACAGTTTGGTTCTATTCAGTCCAAATTATGATAATCACATAATTTTCTTATAGGTCATTAAAAGAAATAACCTCATATTGGCCAGAAGACTTTATCTGAATGAAAAGGCTTGGAATAAATATGTCACACATTTTATTGTGATGTTGGCAACCCAGGTAAACTTCAATTTAAGAAGCTTATTGGAGCTGAGAGTAGTTTGTGTGTTGGGGGGTGAATGGCAGGAAGGGGCCATGAATATGAAATTATAAGACCTGTACCCAACAAGATTTTGGTAACCTAAGAGAGAAAATATATTTCAACTCTTCATTTGTTGATTCATTTTTATTCCATTGGTCTTTGCAAACATTTTATTAAATATTCTTTTTTCTCTATTCAAGCAAGACATTGATCTAAGTCCTAGGGGACACAAAGTTAACAAATGCCATAGTTATTCCCAGAAACTAATAGTCGACCAGACTGCATGGGCCACATATACAAATGACTGATTTTAAGTGGAGACAGAATAACATTTGAGGGTAGGGTTCCATCTCTCTGGAGGAATTGGATAAGGCTTCAAGGAGAAGGTATCCCTGGGACTTTTAGGTCCTAGAAGGAGAGTTTCCAATAAGCAGAGATGCTGGGAGAATATGCACCATATATGGAGAAGAACACTGAATAAATGTAGAGGAAACAGGTGAGGCTTAGGAACTGCCAATAGTCCAGTCTGATTGGAATGGAGAGGTGTGGAAAAAAATTCTGTGAAATAAATCCCAAAAGGTTTGGGAACCAGATTGAAACTGTCTTTTAAATGCCAAGAGAAGGAAATTACAGACCAAAAGGCTTTCAAGGAAGCAATGTGAACAGACTTGTGCCTTAGGTAGGTCACTTGGTTTTGCACTATGAAGGATAGATTAGAGAAAAGAGAATAAAGGGAGATCACACAGGTAAAGATAGCTTTGACCTAGGATTGTGGCAATGGAAGCAGAAAGACTAAAGGAGATCCCAGGACTATTATTAAGTTAAAATCCAAATTGAACAAGCAGGTCTTGTTAAGATAGATAATGCCTACTTTATTCCAGAGTGCCAGCTCTGGAGTTAGGAGGATCTGAATTCAAATCAGACCTTAGACACTAACTAGCTATGTGACCCTGGAAAAGTCATTTCATTCTGTTTACTTCAGTTCTTCATATGTAAAATGAGGAAATGGTGAGCCACTCCAGTATCCCTGCCAAGAAAATCTCAAATGGGGTTGCAAAGAGTTGGCCATGACTGAAAAAAATCACTGAAAAACAAAATATGTTAGACACTGTTTTATATGGTAGGGTTGTAAGGTTGAGTGTGGGTCTTGAAGAAGGGAAAGAGGAAAAAATCTAAGGAAGTGGAGCCTGAACAATTAGAAGATAGTTGTGTTCATTAAGAGAAGTTGGGAAGGTAAGGAAACTTGGGAGGAGGAATGATGAGTTTGGTTTTCTTTATCTAACATATTGGATTATTGAGACATCCAGGTGGTTTGAAATATGAAACCAGGGCTGTCCAAAAATATATAGGTATATTTATATTATGCATGGGTATGCATATTTGTATAGACATGTAAACAAACATATATACGACTACACAGCTTCTCTATCACTTCTATAAAATGACACGTATGAGTAAATATTTATACATACAACACACAAAAAGATCATTTATGGGGATACCGGACATGTGTATCTATCTATCTATCTATCTATCTATCTATCTATCTATCTATCTATCTGTCTGTCTGTCTATACATACATACATGTGTGTATACAGAAATCAAGTTTATGTATAAGGAACATCTAGCCATCTTTATATATGGATATGTATGCATGTGTGTATATGTGTAAGTCTAAATACAGATAATTCCTTATGTGTATTCATACATATACACAATTTGTGCCCATATGCAGACATACTTTATGCATCTATGAATGTACACCATATGATGCCTATGGGCTTTTTTTTCGTAGGTTTTTTGCAAGGCAAATGGGGTTAAGTGGCTTGCCCAAGGCCACACAGCCAGGTAATTATTAAGTATCTGAGACCAGATTTGAACCCAGGTACACCTGACTCCAGGGCTGGTGCTTTATCCACTGCACCACCTAGCCGCCCCATATGATGCTGATGTACATAGGTGTATATACACATGTATTTTTGTATATATAATCACTTATAGAAATGTCATCTTAGATAGATGTATATTAAAATTACGGGAATAGAGGAGATTGCTAAGGAGCCAAGAATAGAAGATGAGGGTTTGAGGAAACCCTTAATCTCAAAAAAAAAAAAAAACCCAAACCCTATGTTAGATGTCAGAATCATAAGGAATCCATGAGAGGTGGTACCTGTCCTCAGAGGTGGAAAAAAAATTACAAGAAGAGGAAATATGTGTTTTTATATTTTATTTTTCTTTCTACCCACAATAGGGAGATGATTTTAGTTTTAGGTAACCAAGATTATTAACTCTTTGAACTTCATAGAGTCTTCCTTCTTGTGATTGCCAGATAAACTTCAATATTCTATATTAAGTGCTTTAGTCTTGGGTAAAAGTCTTGGGTCCAGAATGTATTCAGCATAAAATTCTGAGAGAATTCATGGAAGTTCAATTGAAATATCTCTCAAGTTGCAGAAGAACAAATCTCTCTAATGTTCCAGATCAGCAGTTTCAAAGTGTGGTCTAGGAACTTCTGGGTGTTCCCAAGACCTTTTCATTTTCAGAAAGAAGCTAAGATGTTTTGATTTCTAATATGGTAAGTATCCATAAACTCACATAAACAAAGACTCTGGAGGGGATAGTGGGGGGGTCATCTAGAATTAAAAGTGTAAAGGGGTTTTGAGACTGAAGTTCAAGAACCACTGTTCTGTATGTTTTCTTTTTTTAAAATAGGATCATAACTTTCTTAACTTCAGAAATTAGAGATGGTGAGGAACATAATGATTCTCTGAAAAATCATGTGGGTGGTCCCCAACAAGGCATCACTTATACAAATTTTTTTGTCTTGTTGCTTTTTGGTTCTCACCACAGTCATTTTACCTATAGCCCATCCCTTTAACCCCCCCACACACCACCCCGTAACAATGTTTAAACAAAAATTGCTAACATAGATATCATGTCTGACAGTTTCTTATCTCTTCTGAAAAAAGTAGCAGTTCCCAGGTTAGAGATTATTCATGACAGGGTATCAGAGGTCAGCCTCTTTTTAAAAAAATTTTATTTTTATTTAAGGTAATGGGGTTAAGTGACTTGTCCAGGGTCACACAGCTAGGCAATTATTAAGTGCCTGAGTCCACATTTGAACTCAGGTCCTCCTGACTCCAGGGCCAGTGCTCTAACCATTACGTCACCTAACTGCCCCCAGCTGTTTTTTTTAAATGTTGCTATTATTTATATTTAGTCTATGAAGACATCTCAGTAGCTGGTTTCTATGCATTTTATCTAGGATGCAACAGACCTGTCACTATTGCAGAAGGCTACACATCAATGGAGAAATCTTTTTATAGACTTAAAACACGACATGGAGCAAAATGAAGATTCCATCAGACAAAGTGTGAATTTTACAAAGAACATCCTCCTCAAATTGCAGAAGTTATTGGAGAAAACTATGTGGGTGTTTCTTTCTGGTTTTATTGTGTCGACTGCCTGATAATCAGTTCAGCTTGTTTTATGTTCAAATTCAACACACATCACTGTCAATTTGTGGTTTGTTGTTCAGTCGCTTCAGTCATGCCCCATTCTTTGGGATTCCATTTGGGGTTTTCTTGGCAAAGATAGTATTGGACTGATTCCTTCCCTTCTCCTACTCATTTTACAGACTGACAATGGTAGACTTGAATTTTCTGACTTGACCTATAAAGTCAGTGACTTAGTGATAAGTGAGAGGGTTGTGTTTGTAGGGGAGTAGAAATTAGAGGGAGAGTGGAATTGGTTGATTAGTCATGGAACTGGTAGGGACAACTAGTTCAAATGATATCAGAAGAAGAGTCCTCTAAAACAGTTACAGTGTAAAGTTGCCCAAGTTCTATGGGAAAATCTCCAGTGATAAGAAACTTAGCACCTTCCAAAAAAGCTGATTCTACTTTGGAATAGCTCTAATTGAGGGGCAGGGACCCTTTGCCCCACTAGCTGTATTGGTTTGGCATTGCCAAGCATCCACAGGTGGGGACTTGAAATTTAACAAATCCAGTGAATTAATTAAACGTTTGATCAAATATTTGCCTGAGAATGATACTAGAAATGGTCTTTGGTAGAATTTTTTTTCTTTTGAGTCAAAATCTCCCTCCCCTAATTCCTGCACATTGTTCTACCCTTTGGGGTCTAAGTCTTTTACCAAAAAGCACTTCAAATACTTGAAGATAAGTTAATGTTCTTTCCTAGCCTTCAATTCCCTGTTCTGACAGATTCTCATTTTCTGTCACCATGGAGGTCACCCTCCTCTAGATAGATATGCTATAACTTGTCAAAGTCCTTCTTAAAATGCAATTCTCAGAGCCATGCTTAGCCCTCCATATTCCAAACTAGGTAGAGGACATCTACTTCTAACATTGATCTGCAAACTAAGATTACATTAGGATTTTTTGTTTTATTTATTTAACTTCACACATGGGGTATAGATTTGTATTTAAAGGAAACTTAGAGGTCATTTAATCTAACTCTTTCATTAGAATGAGGAAACAGACACAGGCTAAGAGCTTTAACCAACACCATTTAAGGTGATGCTGGCTTTCCAATCTGGCTCCCTGACCCCAAATCTGGTGGTTCTTTTCAACATACCACACCACTTCTCTAGTGATCCACTGATTCCTCACCACTAACACTCCCATCCCTCCCAGGGACTTTTTCATATGTTGTCCAATAACACCTTTATATTAAAATATTTGTGCAAAAAATATTGGGCACATTATTCTAATCTGTCAAGATACTTTTGGATCCTGATTCTGTTTTTCAAGTAAGGCTATCCCTTGTAGAATTGTGTCATCCAAAAATCTAGTAAGCATGCCATGACCTCAGTCACTGATAGTAGTAGTTTGTGATGGGCCAAGGATGGAGCCTTATAGCTCTTCCCATTAGAAACATCCCTTCAGGCTGACATAATAGCTACTTTCATATACTTGAAGGTGTGGAAGTTGAATGATGGTGTTTCTCTATTGGACAAACTAGTACCAGTGGGTGGAAATTACATTTTGGCTCAAAACAAGAATGAACCTTCTAACAATTCTACCTGTTTAATAGTAGAAAAGCCTGCCTTCTGTCAGGGATGTCATAGTAGGAATTTCTACACTGAATTACCCAATAACCTTCAGGGTTCCTTTCAATTAGAAAATACTCTTATGTGTTCCTCAGAGGCAATTGAGAAAGAGAAAAAGAGACTGATAGAAAGTATTTGCTGTTTAAAAAAAATATGCTTTTATTGACATCTTTTGTTTTTATACCAAAATATCAATTTTTTACTGCATCTTTTCTTCCTCCCCTCCCAGAGAGTCATATAACAGTTATTTTAAAGAAAAAATTCTTAGGGCAGCTAGGTGGCACAGTGAATAGAGCACAGGCCCTGGAGTCAGGAGTACCAGAGTTCAAATCCAGCCTCAGACACTTATTAATTTCCTAGCTGTGTGACCCTGGGCAAGTCACTTAATCCCATTGCCTTAAATAAAAATTAAAAAAAAGAAAACATTCTTGGAGAAATTTTAAAAAACCATTCAAGAAATAGAAAAAGAGAATTTTTAAATGAGCAAATCTCAATTCACTGAAGAAATACGAAATTATATATAATGTTCCACATTCTTTGACACATTCTCTTCCAAACATAGATCTCTGCCAAGGGATTGGGGGGGGAAGATAGCTCTTTTTGGGGGCTGTGTTTGTAGCAGATAGTATTTGAATACTTAAACAGGCTTAAACAGTACTTAAACAAGTTGTACTTAAATCCTCAAATCCTCCCTTGCTGGAAGAAGGAAGGATTCCCTATCCAGTAAGGGTTTAATGAGTAGATATTGAAATATTGTTTAAATATATTTCCAACATAGTTTAATCTTTAGCAACACTCTCCCAACCTCTCATGGACTTTGCTGTCAACAGTAATCACAAGGGCTTCAGGGTTAGTGGAAACAGTTTATTCAACAGAAAAAAGAATTTGGAGATCCTTTTCCTAGCCTAAGCCAGTAGATTGCCAGAGAAGAAATTCAAAACCAGTCTTCTCTTTGTTAACTATTTTTTTCATTTTTTTTTCTGGACTTGATCTGAGTTAAGTGACTTGTCCAGGGTCATGCAGCTAGTAAGTGTCTGAAGCTGAATTTTCACTAGTGTTGCATCCAAGAATTCTTCTACTATTTTTGTTCTGAAGGTCAGGGACACAAATGGCATCTTTGATACATCATTGTTCATGATTCTGTGACTTGAATTCCTATTGGTTCCTTGTTCTTGCCCTTAGTGAGAGCAATCTAAAATGGTTTAAATCATCTTATTTCTGAATTTATAAATATCTAGACCCCCAAAGTTGAAGGAATTAGGAAGATGTATTTGCAAATTATCATTTTTATCATTTGTCATTATTAATTTTTATCATTACAATTACAGACATGATATATTTTCTTTTCTACCTCTCTCTTTCTAACCCCCTTCCCCTTTTTTTCCTTCTATCCTTCTAGAGTTGCTGGTATCTTAATTCCCGTCAAGGAATCTACCATGCAGTTAATATGCGCAGACTTAAAGAAATGTCAACAAGTAAGACTTTGTAATATTGATAGCTACTTTGTAAATAGATAGCTTGTTCTTCAAACTGCCAATGTCTAGAATTAAATGCTGTCCATGGATCTATCAAGGCTAGGGGGAACCATTGATCTGTTAGTACCAGAAAGCAAATAAGCATTTAATAAACATTGTATCCTAGGCACCATACTAAACCATGGAGACACAAAGAGAGGCAAAAGACCATCCCTACTCTTGAGGAGTTCACACTTTAGTGGGAGAGACAACATGCAAACAAATGGATTTTCAGATGCTGAAAGCTACTCACACTTGTGGATTCCTTAGGCTTCCCTCTGTTAAGTGAGCATAATTTATAGTCTAAAATATAGGAAAGATTGACTTTTGACTAAGAATGAACTGCACCTAACGAAGTTTGGTAAAAATGTTTTTTGCTTGGAACCTTGAAAATCTACTTGAGGACTTCAAGATGAAAAATCAGAAGAAAGGAATTGGTCAAAGGAATTGGTAACTGGTGCCACAGAGAAAAATACATACAGCAAAAGGAGAATACCAGAAGAGAAAGGACTACTAAATAATACACAGAAGCCAGTAACCAAGAAGAGAAACCAGCAAAATAAAATAAAATGAACCTATCTTTTTACATTTCCATGTATAAAGGTATGAAGTGCTAGCAATTCACAGGGTTGAACCAGCATTCCTAATACAGAGACAAAATTGCCTCAGGCATGACTTGAGACCCTGGGATGAGACTTATGACTGCGTTATGGCTCTAGAAGGGTATATCTTATTTGAAAGAAACAGTAGGTAAAAGTAGTTGGTAAGAGTAAGAAGATACTTTTTTTTTTTCAGGTTTTTGCAAGGCAAATGGGGTTAAGTGGCTTGCCCAAGGCCACACAGCTAGGTAATTATTAAGTGCCGGTGCTCTGTCCACTGCGCCACCTAGCTGCCCTTAAGAAGATATTTTTATACAAGGAAAGAATATTTAAAAGAAATAGTTATATAAGGAAATATAATAACCCAAGGGGAGAAATATACTGTGATGTGTGCCCTCAATTTGGGTTGTCTTATTCAGAAACAAAATAGGTAGGTTTCCTTGGGCAAAGGATAGTCAATAAAAAATTAATTGCTTATTATTTGATTCTAAATCCTTGGTATAATGAGGGAAGCAACAAGACATGCAAACAGTTATGTATAAACAAGCTATATTTGAGTTAAATTGTAAATAATCAATAGAGGGAAGGCACCAATGAAGAGGAACCAGGAAAGATTTCCTTAACAGGTTGGATTTTAGCTGAAACTTGAAGGAAACCAGGAGACTGAGGGTAAACATTCTATAGATGGGGTAAATGTCTAGCATTGGGAGATGAACATGTTGAACTCTTGTTCCAAAAATAATGAGGACAGTAGATTGAAGAATACATGAGGGACTATAAGGAATGAGAAGACTGGAAAAGTGAGGGGGAAAGTTAGGGCTTTGATTTCCTGGAAGGTTTTAGGAAGATAACCCACATTTTAGTGGATGTGACTTGGATAAAGATCCATCTAAGCTTGAGGAGGAATGGTCTGATAGATAGGAGAATCAGTAGAAAGTAGTATATCCAAAACCCAAGGATGAGAGTATCTGACTAAAGAGTCTATAGAAGTCTACAGAAAGGTCAAGAAAGAGGAGGATTGATTTAAAAGATCCTCAGTAACTTTGAAGAGAGTAGTTTAGTTTCTTTAGGGAAGTTATCAATTAAAACTGGTTTTGATTTGAATCCCCTGTTGATCTCTAGTGATCAGTTCATCAGTGTTGCTATCTTTTTTTTTTTTAGATTTTTCAAGGCAATGGGGTTAAGTGGCTTGCCAAAGGCCACACAGCTAGGTAATTATTAAGTGTCTGAGGTCGGATTTGAACCCAGGTACTCCTGACTTCAAGGCTGGTGCTTTATTCATTGCACCAGCTAGCTGCCCCCAGAGTGTTGCTATCTTGACCTATTTTTTTTTTTTTACAAACTTTTAATTCTCTTTTTTCCTAAGTTTAAGCAAGGTGAAAACTTGAATAAAGAATTTTCCTTTTAGCAAGGAATATACCTGTTGTAGATGAACTTCTCAGGAGTTTAGCCACAGAAGACCAAAGAGATCTAGGATGATAGGGTTAGAGGGATGAAGTGAGCATTGTTTGAGAATGAAAATATGGGAATTTTTGTAGACATTAGAAGAAGAGACAAAAGACTGGGAGAGGTTAAAGATAAAATGGAATTGTGGGGGTAGTAGAGGAGTAATTTCTTGTATGAGAGGATAGTGTGGAATCACTTTTGCATGTAGAAGCCTTAGTTTTTGCAAAGTGAAAGACTCCTTTCTGTGAGACAGAGATAAAGATGACAGTGAGAGAAGGCATTTTACTAATTTGAGGTTAGAAGTGAGAGAAGAGTAAGCTTTTGTTTTTCCCCCCAGTAAAATAAGAGGCAAGATTCTTAACTGAATGGAAGGGAGAAGAGAAAGTCATTAGAAATTTGAAGGGGAATGAAAAAATTTAGAAGAAAAGTTGTAGTCATTAGGATCACAAATTAATTAGAGAAGTATAGAAGGATTACCTTGCAGTGGTGAGAGCCCAACTGAGGTTTTTGCCATGGTTTTATGATTTTCTCCAGTTTTGTTTAGCAGCATGTTTGTGAACAAGGGTAGTAGATGGTGGCTTGTCATAGACTGATGATAGCATAGTGAGTTGATTAGTGTAGATGGAACCAGTTCACCAAAGGGTCCACACCAACAAGGTCTATGGAGTCCACTTAAGAGGGATGTGAAGAAATTCTGATGATATAAATAGAATTATAATCCTAATCAGGAAGAAAGTTATTAATGTGTTCAAAGAGAAAGTAAATGTATAGGAAAATAATGTTTGAAAGTATGAAAGGCAAGTGACTAAAGATGAATATAAAAATTCTTTAAGAATTCCATGAAGAATATTAACATCTAAAAGGAACTGAAGCTGGTGCTAAATGCTAACGATAATTTAAAAAGAATTTTAGTTGTTGCCAAGACAACGTTTGAAGAATGGATAGGATTGCTATTGATATAGGATGGGATTTTGATAACATATAACAAATGGGCTTTAAATGTTCAACTCAACTTTTGTTCCTATTTCCTCTTCCAAGGAAAATGGTTTTTCTCTTTGATCATGAATAAAAATGGAAATCTAGGTTAAATGAAGAAATGGTCACATAGCATCTAGCTGCCTTTTCATTGCATTCAAATCAATAGGCACAGATCAAGAATATCTAAGGATTTTGAAATAAGAACAATGCTTAGGCACATAGTAAATACTTCATACATATTAATCTGAGACTGGTAGTTGTGATTACAGAGACCTTTTCAGTAATGCTTGAAGGAGCAGGGAGAAATGTCCCAATTTTCAAAAATGAAAAAAATAGTGCTTGATAGACAAAGTCTATATTAACTTGGAATAATTGCTATCTAATTGTTATCTATTCCATTCAAATTTTGTCAATCATTTGGTGAAATTTGTCAAATTTGCAGTTGATATAATAAAGCTCTGAAACACATGTATAACAGAATATGCATCCAAAAAATTTTTAGCAATCTACAACATAGGTAGCCTGCCTATAGCCAATGAAGATGGGGAAAATGTTCTAGACCACAGTTCTAGAAAAAAAAAGATGTTAAGAGTTTTGGTGGGGGGCGGCTAGGTGGTGCAGTTGGATAAAGCATTGGCCCTGGAGTCAGGAGTACCTGGGTTCAAATCCGGTCTCAGACACTTAATAATTACCTAGCTGTGTGGCCTTGGGCAAGCTACTTAACCCCATTTACCTTGCCAAAATCTAAAAAAAAGTTTTGGTGGACTATAAACCCATTATAAGACATCAGTATATCATGGGCACCAAAAAATTTCATGCCATAACAAGAGATCTGAAATAAGAGATGTAATGGTTCTGTTATATTTTGTCCTGGTTAGGTCAAACTTTATTCATTTCTGACACTGCATTTTAAAGAAAACATGGACAAGTTAGAATATATTTAAGAGAGGAGGGTAAATTGCTTGATGAGAGGATTAGAAAACATTCCATAGCAAGATGATTTGAATGAAATTAACTCTGGATAATTTAGGTTGGAGAGGAGAAGATGAGGAAATGGGGTGGAGAAGATATTTGAAGAATTGTCATGCAGAAGAGGGACTGGATTTTTTCTACATAGATCCAGGAAACCCCACCAGGCGTCATGAGTGGAAGTTGTAGAGAGATAGATTAAGGCTTCATGAAAGGGAGAAAACCAAACTTCCTAGTAAGAATTATATCTATTCAAAAGTGGAATTGGATGTCTTGAGGTCTTCACTAGACATCTTTAGGCAAAGCTAGATGGCCTCTTGTAGAATCTGTGAAAATAATTCTTTAGTTATTGATGGACTAAGTGGTTTCTGAAGTCTCTTCCACTTGAGATCCTGTGATTCTGTATCTTAAAATGAAGACAAAAGAAGGATTGATTGATTGATGAGAAAAGTAGTGAATAGAGAGATCAATGTGAGGTCAGGAAGACCTGTATTGAATCCAGTCTCGGATTCTTACTAGCTGTGTGAACTAGGTTTGGATATCATTTTCTGGGTCTGTAAATAAGATCCCTTCCAAGATCCCTTCTATTCTATGACCTAGTTATCTCATGGAACAAAATCTAAGGAGGAGTATAAGGGATAGGAACAAGGGCACGAAAGGAAGAGTCAACTTTGCCAAGGGGCAAGAGCCACCTCATCCTTGGAAACAGATTTTAAATTCTTAAAGGAAGACCAAAGAGGGGGTCCTGATGCTCAGACATAGATGGGATAAAATGGAGGACTTGAGGATAAAGGATTAGGTTTGGAATAAACTAGTAAGTGTGATAGCAGGGCTGCCACAATTGCCATATAGGAGTGGAGGACCTAATATAATTTAGAAATTGGATATTTATAATGAATTCAGTGTCATTTCATGACTTTCTCTAGTAGCTGATGGTCATGTTGTACTTGTTAATTAGGACCTTGGGGAATTTCCCAATAATGGGATATTTAAGGAGTGATTTTGTACTTTATTCTTTCCTATCTTAGATGTTGCTTGAAGATTATGAAAACAATAGTGGAGATAAACTATTTGAAAAGACTGAGACTCTCAAGATTGCTCGTCGTCTGCAAGGATCCTGGGCAGAGTATGGGAGAGCAATAATGAAGCGTCATAAAACTGTAGATGGGAACTTTTCCCCCCAAGAGACTCTCATGGAAGAGATTAATGAGTATAGCTCAAAACTCTGCAGAGAATATGAATTGAGAGTGAATGGAGATGAAAATGGTAAATTATATAATGAAAATTTTGTCATGATGTAGCATGATGTGTCCTAACATAGGGATGCCATAAAAGGCCTTCTTTTTTCAAGGCAATGGGGTTAAGTGACTTGCCCAAGGGCACACAGCTAGGTAATTATTAAGTGTCTGAGGCTGGATTTGAACTCGGGGACTCCTGACTCCAGGGCTGGTGCTCTATCCACTGTGCCACCTAGCCGCCCCTAAAAGGCCATTTTTAAAAAAAATCAAGTTTGCATAGAAAATCGATATTGAGCCAATTCAGTCTTATAAATAGATCTGGTTATTGGTTTCTTAATCTACAGAAGTTAAGTAGCAATTGGTAATTGGGGGTGTGGAAAGGGCTAAAAAATGAGGGCTTCTTGAGCTATTCAGACATGAGAACTCAAAAAATCTAGTAATCTGAAGTTATTAACATTACAGACCTTATTAAGCTCTGAGGATACAGTTGTACAAATCACAGAACTATCACTGATATTTATAATGATGTTTCTGAGTTGTTCAAAAGTGGTTAATTTATTTTCATTTTGTTTTAAACAGTCAATTAAATGTGTAATGCAGCTTAGATATCCTGTCAAAATGGTTAAAATATAAAAAAGGCTTAGTGCTTTGGAAAATCCACTTATGTGGAATGGCCTATTTCCCAGTAAGGTTGGTGTTCTCAAGAGAATTCTGTCAAGCCTAGCCCCCACACTTCAGTATATCACAGAAATCTTTTTCTTTGAAAGAACCTGCTTTGGGGGCAACTAAGTGGTGCAGTGGATAGAGCACCAGCCCTGGAGGCAGGAGGACCTGAGTTCAAATTTGGCTTGGTGACCTTAGGCAAGTCGCTTAACCCCATTACCTTGCAAAAAAAAAAAACACCTGTTTTGCCATAGACCATATTTATTTATACAGATATTATAGTTACATCATCCTATACCAGACAGTATCATCAGCACTTTATGATTATGATCTCATCTGATGTTCACAACCCACCTGGGAAGTAGATGCAGTTATTAACCCTATTTTACAGAAGAGAAACCTGAAGAAACAGAAGTTAAGTGACTGGCCCAGGGGTCATACAGCCAGTAAATATCTGAAGCTAGATTTGCATTCAGTCTTCCTGATTCCAGCCTACATTTGGTCAAACATTTGATTAATTGACCCCTAAAAGGTGCCTAGACTTAATGAAAACTTCTAGCAGTTACGGGGGCAACTCCAGACCAAATGATTTTGTAGGTTCCTCGCCCCTGCTATAGGTTTTTAACTGGGACTAGTGAATCCAGAATATCTGACATGGTTTTTTTTTTAAATTATTTGATATTTTGTTTTTTTTCTCAATTGCATGTAAAAATAATTTTGATATTCATTTTTTTCTTCAAATTTTGAGTTTCAAATTCTCTCCCTCTCCCTTACCTCCTCCTATTGAAAAGGCAAACAATCTGACACAGATTATTCATGTGTAGTTATGCAAAATACATTTCCATGTAAATCATTCTGTGAAAGAAAAACACAAAACTCAAGAAAAATAAAAAGTATCTTTGATCTGCATTCCAACTCTACAATTCTTTCTCAGGAAGTCAGCACTTTTCATCATTAAGTTCTGCAGAACTGACACGTCCTTGTGTAACCAGGCCTTCAGGCTTTCCCTATTGGTACAAGGTTCAGAACCCTAACCTTGAATCCTAGGAAATATCAAGTCACACAGTCAGTTTTCTCCTTGCCCTGGGAGAGAGGCTAAAACAAAAACTCTGAGCTATTCCCCTTCCAGGAAAGGGACAGTCAAGGTTTAACCTCATTTCCTTATGAGGCCTGTAGCCTGAAGGCTCTTTTTCTACATAAATTTCCCTTTCTTTAAACTATTTCTGATTCCAGGTTTGTTTCATATAAAACTATGATTGATTACAATATCATGTCTTTCAATTAACTATATACAGATGAATTGCAATAGAAGATGTAGATGAAGGATTTGTGTAGTAGTACAATAGTACAAAAATAGTATGTAGAAAAATAGAAGGTGGCATAGAGGGCCATTAGTTTTTCTTACAGTTTTAACTTTTTTTTTTTAGGTTTTTGCAAGGTAAATGGGGTTAAGTGACTTGCCTAAGGCCACACAGCCAGGTAATTGTTAAGTGTCTGAGGCTGGATTTGAACTCAGGTACTCCAGGGTTGGTGCTCTAAACATTGTGCCACCTGGTTGCCCCTTGACTTTTTAATATATTAAATATAAATTTGTGTGGTGTATGTAATCTATAATTTATATATTATTACATTTATTATATGAAGGGACAGAGTGGATAGAATCCTGGAGTCAGGGGGACCTGAAAGACCTGTGTTAAAATCCAACATCAGACACATACTAGCTGGGTGACCCTGGGCCAGTCACTTAACTCTGTTTGCCTCATTTTCCTCATCTGTAAATTTCCTTGGAAAAGGAAATGCAAACCACTCCAGTATCTTTGCTAAGAAAAGCCCAAATGTGGTCATAGAGAATCAGATATAGCTAAACAACTGCAGCACATTTATTATGCATTATATAAGAACCCTCAAAAGTGCACATTACCCACCCTGGGAAGATGTGACCATCCACCCTTCCACATTCCCCAGGATAGAAATCAGGAAAAGGACTTGACTACTATTATAGCTTCAGGCCAATGCTGGTTTTCCCCTACTGAATTAGAGATTGATGACCAGTGTCAATGACCTGCTTCTCCCATGGCTTATAGATGGTGAGAAGGAGAAAGAAGAAAAGGAGAATGGGCAGTTGGGTGGTGCAGTAGATAGTGGATAGAGCACCGGCCCTGGAGTCAGGAGTCCCTGAGTTCAAATCCAGTCTCAGACACTTAATAATTACCTAGCTGTGTGGCCTTGGGCAAGCCACTTAACTCCATTTGCCTTGCAAAAACCTAAAAAAAAAATCTGGCCTAAGACACTTAATAATTACCTTGCTGTGTGAACTTGGGCAGGTCACTTAAGCCTATTACCTTGCAAAAACCTAATTAAAAAGAACAAAAAAAAAATCTGACTTCGGACACACTTAATAATTACCTAGCTGTGAGACCTTGGGCTAGTCAATTAACCCTATTGCTTTGCAAAAACCAAAGAAAAGAAAAAAACAGAAACAAAGGAGGGTTTTCAAAAATTATAAGATGCCCTAGCTATCAGAAGACTAGGTAGAGAGCTTAAAAACTCAGTGTTAGCAAAAGAGATAGATTTAGTTGTCAAGGAAACTTGATCCTGATGGATTTGCAGGAGAATTCTTGGTGCCTACACTTCATAAATTACTCTCAAAAACTGAGAAAGAAGGCACCCTACCAGAATTTTTATAAAAACAAATATAGTCATAATGTCTAAATCAGAGTAAGATGAAAACACACATCAATATTATTAATATTGACTCCAAAATTTTAAATTTTGCCAGACTATAGCAATTTATCCAAGAAATCATTATGATCAAGTGGTATTTATACCAGGGACACAAGGATGGTTTAACATTAGGAAAACTACAACATGATCATATTAAAAAAAACCATCCAAAGCCAAATGGTCATTTGAATTGAAGTAGAAGTACAATTTTTTTTATGCTAAAAATCTTAAAAAGTATAGGCATAGAGGGATTCTTTTTCAACATTATAAAAAGCAGCTGTAAAACAAAAAGCATGCATCATAAGCAAATAGAAGTTATGACTTGCCCAGAATCACACATCTGGATTTGAACTAAGAAAGAATTCGTTATTCAGTTTCATTGGGGTTAAGTGACTAGACCAAGGTCACACAGTCCCTGAACTCTCTCTACTGTGCTACCTATCTGGTTGTAGGAACTCCTAGACCTCTAGTCTCTATATCCTTTAAAGGAAATCCCAAAGGAAGGAAATAAACTTTTACTATGTTCTATTCACTTTGCTAAGTAATTTTCAAATATTTTGTTCTCATCAGAACCCTGGGAAAATTAGCCCTCTTTTATTGTAATTGAGGAAACAGAGCTAGGCAGCCCTTAAGTGATTTGCTTATTGTTCCACAGCTAATAAGTACTGGAACCTGAATTTGAACTTTATTCTTCTTCACTTCAGGCCCCATCACTTAGTTCACTGCACTATCTAGCTGACATTAAAGAGAGGTTAAAAAAAGTAATTGGAAGGACTGGAATACAATGTGAATCTTAGAATTATTGTTATTCAATTTTTTCAATCATGTCCAATTCTTTATAAGGTTTTTCCTTGGTGAAGGTACTGGAGTGATTTGGCTATTTCCTTTTCCAGCTCCTTTTATAGATGGGAAACTGAGGCAAACAGTTAAATGATTTCCCAAAGTGTCACAGCTGGGATTTGAACTCAGGTCTTCATGATTCCAGACCTGGTGCTCCTCGACTGCCTAGGTGCCCTCTTTGATAGAGTCATGAAAAAATGCTGATGAAATGTTTTAGATATATATAAAAGTCATACATTACATGTATAAAAATATTTTATCTCTGTGATATTAGGAGTAAAGCAGAAACTATTATATCAAGTGAGATTAAGACAAATTTCAGTATAGTTTCAAAAAAATAATTTCAGAAATATGACCAAGAACATTGCCAACTCTATCACAGAAATTGAGAGTATTCTATATTTAAATATAATATATACATTATATGTAGATAAGTAATATAAATGAAAAATAAAAATTCACTTTAGCTATTGACTGCCCTTTAGAAATTACAAGTCATTTTGTCTATAGGTACATCCTGGGGGATGTGAGGTAATCTTGTCCCCAAGATCCACTCTTCTAACTGTAGATGGGGAGGGAGCTGTTAGATCTGTATCTCTGCTGGCTGCTGAAGTTCTCCTTGGAAGAACCTTGTGACCATGAAAAAGTCACTTAACCCTGTTTGCCTCAGTTTCCTCATCCATAAAATGAGCTATAGAAGCAAATGGAAAACCATTTTGGTATCTTTGCCAAGAAAACCCCAAATGGGGTCACTAATCAGACATGATCTAAATTACTGAACAAAAGTAAACACACACACAAACACACACACACAAACACCCCAACACAAAGAAAGAAAAGCTGAATTTTTTCAGTAAGGCTAAGAATAAGGGGTTTCTGGGTACTGGAGCTTCTCAGAAATATAAAAAATAAATCCTTTAAGTACTGAAGCTTTTTTATATCCTTTTAGAAAAATTCCTGACAGATCTTATACTTTGCAAAATCTGTACTGACTTTTGCAGACCCTGGAACCTTGAATCTCATGATCTCATGTCATGTCACTTGCCCTTGGTAAAATGAAAAACTGAATTAAAAGTTTGAAGCGGAATTGCTAGAGAATATATGAGTTTTATGGTCCAGTTTCATACTTTGGTCCTATCCATTCTTTTAAAGCTTATTTGCACCTGGTTTCTAATAGAATAAACATTGCAAGAATTCAACTATTAAAAAAAAATTGAAGTGGGCTTCTATTAGAGTTATTTGCTTGTCTTTACTATAATTGTCTTTGTTGAAGTTCTTTGAAGAGACAGCTTAGCCTCATGGTTTTAGAGATTTAGGACATGAAATAGCCTTTGCCACTTAGTAGATAATGTTCTGAATATGGTTGGGGTCCTAGCAATATAGATTTAGAGCAGGAAGAGTTCTGAGAGACAGAGATGAAAAAACTGAAGGCTAGAGGGTTTAATAGAATTCCACTGCCCAGGTTCATGGCTTGTAACCTGTCACTTTCCTACCAATCTTTCACTTAACTCATTCTTTAAATCTGGAAAGTGAGGAATGCCACATCTCAAGTAGAGGTCACCTTATTCTTTTCTACAAGGAAACATTGCCATCTTCTGTATTTTTTAGGATATTGCTGCTTTAGAATATTGATGTCAGATTGAATTTTTATAACTGTAGGCAAGATGGAATGTGGAGGGGATAGTGTGGTGAAGGGTCTGGTTCCAAAGAGGGTCCTCATAGAATCTGGTAACAAACTAGAAAAAATATACTGATGAATGAATGAAGGTGCCACTCAAATCAGTATGGAAACATTTGTTAATTTGTAAAGGATGTAGGATGGCTCCTAAATCTTATCTGGGAGACCCAAATATAATTAATAGAAGAAAAACTATCATGTAATTAATTGACTGCAATATGTCCAAGTTACTGTTGTCACAAGGGAAGGGTGGTGATAGAGTTTGTGAAAAAGCAGTATGGAATTCTGGAAAGACCATTCCAGAGGATCTGTGTACCTGTCTAGTCCAGGCCTTATTATCAATCCCTATGAGATATGATAAAGTGATATAATCTCCTTTGGCCCCAATTTTATCTTCATAATGGGAATGACAGAACCTCAGTTTTGCAGCTTTTTGGAGCTATTGTGATACCAAACAAGATAGTTCATGTGCAGGTTTACCAGCCTGTCTAGGGGACCAAGTACAATGGCCATGGATGCCAGCATTCTGGTTCACTTAGGATATCTAGTTTAGTGGATAAGGCCCAGTCCACCTATCACAGCTTAATGACAACATCCCTTAAGGTCATTTAGTTCTTTTGTGATAATTCTCCACCCACAAAACAATCTTTTGATAATTTAGTTTCCAAGACATAAAAGACAGCTAAGGTTCAGTGTATAGAGCCTTGGTCTTGGCATCAGGAGGATGGGAGTTCAAATCCAGCCTCTGATACTTACTAGCTGTGTGACCTTGGGCAAGTTAATTAATCCTGATTGCCTCACATACAAGGCCATCTCCAATAGTCCTAATTCATATCTGACCACTGGACCCAGATGACTCTGGAGGAGAAAGAGAGACTGGTGACTTAGCACAGTCCCCCCTCACTCATATCCAATTCATATGATTTTCATGGCCTCACCTCTCTGATGTTGTGGTCTTCTTTGAGAATGAAGGATAAACATTATTATCATTATTATTCCAAGACATAATTTCCTATTTGGAAGAGAATATGTCAGCTTGGTAGTGTAGTTCATTAAATTGGTATTCTGATTAATTAATTATTCTCTTGCAAGTTTAATGGTCACAAACCTCAAGTTCCCATACAGGCAAGACTGAGGATCTGACCCTCATTGTGTGTTGTAGAAACCCCAAGAAGTTCTGTTTGAACATCTGATCTCTTCCTCTCTCTTTACCTTTAATGCTCATAATTAAGAATTTGCATCTTTGGTTCTTTGTAAATACCTTCTCATGAAATCTCTATGAATTTATTCTTTGGTAAATTGCAAATTCCCTTAATGGTCCCAAACTTCTCCCTGGAAAAAAAAGTCCATTTAAAGATTACCAACATTCCATTAATGTTACTTTATGGCCAAGTCATGGAATTCAAGAATTAAAGATGACTATTACTCAAGGAGTGATGGAAAATGACAACAAAGAAGGACACAAATTAACTATGAGGAAAAATCAGAGTAAAGAATGTTACCTTGAAAATGTAAGATTGAAGAAGATGGGCAGCTCACAGGGTGAGGGTGGGCAGTTCATATGCTCCTTTAGTATTCTTGTGATATCAGAAGAAAGGGTGAATTTATGGAAGGATATGGACAATCATGGAAAAGTCATTGGAAGGATAATAACAGATCAAAGATAATTTGGGTATGAAGTCATATAATTGGCAAAGACTCATTGGATTTAGTTCCTGGCTGAGAATTCAAAGAAATCAGATTAAAAAATTGATGTATAGAGAAATTACCAAAGTCTAAGCAGTGCAAAAAAAGGGATACTTAGCATTAAATCATCAACTTGTTTTATAAAAACCATTTTTTTCATTGTGGAAAAAATTTCAATCATCCCACTTAATGTTTTTTTCCATCTTTAACTATTCTTAGGTTATAACAATTTTTTTAAGAACATAAATTCTACTTTTGAAACATGGATATACAAGATGGAAAATGAGCATTCAGTTTTTTCAATGAATCAAGCAGACTGGAAGATACTTTATGCAAAAATTCCTAAATTGCTCAGTTTGCTGGATAGGATGTTAGACATTACTGGTGTTACCCCATCAAATGAAGAGGAGATAAAGAATAATTTGGAGCCGTAAGTGAAAGCTCTTTTGCCTTAACTGCTTTCAACTTGAATAGTTTCAGCAAACATTAATTAAGAACCTATGTGCAAATACTGAGCTAGAC
The DNA here is from genome assembly GCF_037893015.1 of Macrotis lagotis. Taxonomy (NCBI): domain Eukaryota; kingdom Metazoa; phylum Chordata; class Mammalia; order Peramelemorphia; family Peramelidae; genus Macrotis; species Macrotis lagotis. Next base: position 73,840,181 of record NC_133659.1, read on the forward strand.
TTTGAGGAGGTTCAACAATTAAACAAGATAGTCTCTGTCTTCATGGAATGGAGTTTAGTAAGAGGTCATGACATAGACACAAAATAATTACTTAAAGAAGCATTAAGAAATGTATTTAAGAAAATACTTACCATGGTCCAGAGACAATGTTAAATCCTAGAGATATAAAGAAAAAGCAAAAATATGCCCTTATGAATTTTACATTCTAAGGGGGCAGCTAGGTGGCGCAGTGGATAGAGCAACGGCCCTGGAGTCAGGAGTACCTGAGTTCAAATCCGGCCTCAGACACTTAATAATTACCTAGCTGTGTGGCCTTGGGCAAGCCACTTAACCATGTTTGCCTTGCAAAAACCTAAAAAAAAAAATTATATTCTAATGTGGGGAGACAGCATGTATATAATGAACTAGAATATGAAATAACATATGGTGTTTAAAGAATAACATGGTGATTATAGAGGTATAAATCAAATATTATACAAATTCTAAGGGAAAGAGCTATTCCTTAGTACTGGAAAGCATTTCCTAAAGTAAGTAGGGCCTGGGATACAGGTAGAATTTAAGTTAGTAAAGATTGGAGAAGGGATGAACATTCCAGACTTAGGACAAAGCTTAATCAAAGGGTTATTTAATCCATGGTCTAGCATTCTCCCAAATCTGGGCTCAAATGAACTGGATAATCATCTTGGAAACAATCTTAAAAAGTTTTTCTCTTTGGCTGGTTGGTTATATCTCCATATAGAGTTTTCTTTTGGAAATCTCTAAATATAGCTTCAGAAATGTAGGTACCCAACTCCCATACAAGCACTCAAATAGCATCAGACACAGGATAGCCTTTATTTTCTCTCACACAAAAGGAAGACTTAAAGAACTCTTTCCAACAGACTCCATCTTCACAAGAATCTTGAGTCAAGCACTTTATCTTGGGGCAGCCCCAATCACTGACACTTAAGTGGTAGTTACTTTTTGTTGTGTGCAGGTATAATTCTTCTGTACTCTCCAACTACAGTCATGGATAGTCAAAAGTCAAAACAAAGGTTCACCAACCTATTAGCTCATCAAGTTGATTGGGGAACTCACTGATAACCCCTTTACAGTAGGAAATAGGAAGGCAATATAGTTGTTCTGGAATGGGAATAAGACTGGAAAGGGAAGACAATGGAATGCCCTTGATGCCAGACTTAGGAGTTTTAATTTTATTTAGTCCCCTTTTGTGGAGATTTTCTGAATCATCTCCTGTGTATTTATTTAAAAAGTAATACATTAGATTAAAAGTGGTTGTCTATAAGGAAGATACTTTTTGTAGTAAGCAACCAACATTAAAAAGATAGATCTATGAAGGTCAAGGTGAAGCATTGACTGTTGGTAATAGTCTAGTAATTTGGTGGAGTGTAAGTAATCAAACCAAGCAACAAAATCCTGATTTTTGCTCCATATGGCCTAAAGTCAGAAGAAAATAATCAACTCACCACTCTATTTTGAGCTAGATAGACTTGGTCAAATAATCTGTTCATCTTTTAGCTAATAGTTATTTAAAGTATATATTTTTTGAATTATGTCACTTATCTAAAATTTACTTGATGTTTTCATCAGGATCATTCAAATTAAAGTGTTTAATTTGATACAACAATGGATTTTGACCATGTCTAATGGGACTGACAAGGACACCTCTGAGCTTCATCGACAAGTATGTATCAATCATCCTAGAGGGTTGTAAAGTTCACCCTTGAGGGTTGTGAGACATAGCTTGCCCTGCCCACAAGATCACTAAGTCTAGAGTGCTAACTAGAATTGATTTTTTGCTGTTGTTTGTTTCGGTTATGTCCAACTCTTTGTGATTCATTTGGGGTTTTCTTGGCAAAGATACCAAAGTGGCTTGTCATTTCCTTCTCTAGTTTATTTTACAGATGAGGAAACTGAGACAAACTAAGGGTAAGAGAGCTAGTAAGTGTCTGAGTCAGTAAAAATAAGCAAACTCTCACCCTGTATAAACAATCCATTTGGCTATACAGCTTGTTTTGAAAACATGAATTTGTTCCAATACAATTATATAATATTTTAGCGAATAATTTGAGTATAAATTGAATTTCCTTTTTTAGCTTATGCAAAGACAGAAAGAACATAGAAAACTGCCACTTTACCATAACTTATGAATTGCAATTTTTCCAATGCCTGCTTCCATAAGTAAACCTCAGGAATGAAGGAAAAGCAACAATTACGAATACTGTATGATGTCTGATCTGACAACTTGTGTAGTTTTACTTTGGTGCCATAGGAGATATGAGCAGAGCAGGACTCCCCTACCTGCCACCACCTCCTCCACATTCCAAAGCTGGACTCACCAAGGCTGACCAGTCTAGACCCACTGGAATTGTGGGATTCCCACATCATATTTATGGGGGGATATTCCATTGTTTTCACTCTTAGAGTTCACACTCCTTTACATAACTCCATTTCCTTTCTCTTGGCTCTCAAGTTTTATCTGATTTGGGGAACTTCAGCTCTCAGAGAGGGTGTTTTTCTTTTTTCTAAAATATTCTCAAGGGGTTAATGCTCATCATTATTCTCTTGAGTGCTATTTCTATGTCTCCAAGAAGCACATATATTATAGTAAGCTTTGAGGATCTTTTCTATGATTTGTTTTCCTTACAGGTTGCCCTTGGAATGACTTCTTAGATCTCTTCCCAGGTTTTCCTTACACTCATTCAAACTTTTACTGCTTTTCTCTGCCTTCTGAGATGATACTGTTCATGATTGCCTATCATCCTTTAAAAAAGATTTTGTAAAAGTATCTTTATTCTATCTGCCACCTCTCTCTTTATATTCGTCACATATTTGTCGATTTAAACATTTTCTGACCTTGTTTTGGTCTTCTGGGAACAGTCTTGTAGCAGCTAAACTTCTCTACAAAATTCTTTTTTTTATTTTATTTTTTTAATTTTACAATTTTCCCCCAATCTCAATTCCCTCCCTCTGCCACCCACAGAAGGCAGTCTGATAGTCTTTACATTGTTTCCATGATATGCATTGATCAAAATTGAATGTGTTGAGAGAGAAATTCTATGAAATTCTTTTAATCAGTATCAATATAATTTCTAAAATCCATTTCCAATGTCTCATAGCTGATTACTTGTTAAAGTAGTTCAGGATTAACTTGTTTCACTTATATGCATCTTTTTTTAAACTTAATAAATTAATTTATTTTCATCTATTTATTATACCATATCTTTTTTCATTATTTTTTTTATTACTTATTGCTTTTGTTAAAACTAATTTTGATCTTTACCCTGACAAGTTGGTTGTCTGACTATACACTGATACCTTGATTTAGGGATAACTATCATATCAATAAAAAGTTGTTGATTTCTTTTAAAATAGAATCAATTTAATTTTTTTTTCGTTTTGCTGCTTAACACCTACCAACTGTTTTCTTAAGGAGTGTGTTCATAATATAAAAGCATGAGGCTTCTGTATCATGTGTAAGTCTTTATTTTTTTTAGTTTTTTGCAAGGCAAATGGGGTTAAGTGGCTTGCCCAAGGCCACACAGGTAATTAAGTGTCTGAGGTCAAATTTGAACTCAGGTACTCTTGATTCTAGGGCCAGTGCTCCATCCACTGTGCCACCTAACTGCCCCTATGTGCAAGTCTTTGACTTCTTTCATTTCTTTTTTCTGAACCTTATTTTTTTGAATATTTCTTGGCATTTTTATTGTTTCAGACATTGCATTGAAGTCTCCAACTGTCAGAGTGTTCATTGATGATTTTTTGGTTATTTTTGCAAGGTAATGGGATTAAATGACTTGCCTAAGGTCACACAGCTATGTAATTATCAGGTGTCTGAGATCAAATTTGAACTCAGATCCTCCTGACTCCAGGGTCATTCTATCCACTGTGCCACCTAGCTGTCCTGCAAATTTTTAAAATCAAATTAAATTAATTTTTTGGTTACATTTTTTAACTTCTGAACTCTCTCTCTCTCTCTCTCTCTCTCTCTCTCTCTCTCTCTCTCCCCCCACTCCATACCTGAGAAGGGCACTATTTGACATATAAACTTGTATCCTTGGGCAAGTCACTTAACCCTGATTGCCTCACATTCAGGGTCATCTCCAGTTGTCCTGATTCATATCTGGCCAGTGGACCCAGATGGTTCTGGAGGAGAAAGTGAGGCTGGTGACTCAGCACAGCTCCCCTCACCTCAAATCCAGTCCTTCTGTTTGTCATGGCATCACCTCCTTGATCTCATGGCCATCTTTGAGAAGGAAGGACAAACATCATCATTGTATATGAATGTATGTATGTGTATATATGTATAGGTTTCCATACTATGCATACATTCATATTGCTAGGTATCAGCTCTTTCTCTGGAAGTGGACAGCATCTTCCTTCATAGTTCCTTTGTGGTTGATTTGAATATTTATAATACTCAGGATAGCTTAGTCATTCACACTTATTCTTTGAACAATATTATTATTATTCTACAAAGTTCTGGTTCTGCTCATTTCATTCTTCATTGTTTCATTCAAATCTTTCCATGTTTTTCTAAAATCAACCTTTTTTTTTTATCATTTCTTACCGTTTAGTAGTATTCCATCATAAGCAAGTGTTTTTAAAAATATATACCCTTATGTACTGATGTACCTTCCATTGTATTTCCTTCTAAGAAAGAAGTCTGTTTTAGCTGGCTGCAGCACAGTGCCTTTTATCAACATCCTAAACAAACCATATACTATAGTGAGAAAAGGAGATTGGAGCTATGTTATAATGAAACTAGATATTGGATTTAATTTCACCAAGTACTGTAGTAACATTAAAGCCAGGACCCAAGGATGAACACATTTTCAACACCCAATTGGAATATAGCTTTAATAAATTTTAAAAGGTTCATCTGAAATATGGTCTTTTAAAATAATATTTTTCTTCCTAAAGGTGAATGAATTCCATATATCCATGATTAAGTGGATGGTAAATTTGCTAATTTTAATGGTACCTGACATCACTGATGAGCACACTCTCCCAAATACTGAATTGGATGAACAAGAGAAGGAAATTCATTTTCATACAGACCTTGCTTCGTTGAACGTAGAAGGCATGTCACTGGCAAAATCATTGAGCCGATTCTCTGTTTATCTATTCAGGTGAAACTGAGGATTAATTTTGTATCATATTTGTAAATATAAAAATGCATAAAGTAATAGTGATATGTCTACATTAATTTAACCTTGAAAGATTAATTTTTTTTAAAAATGATATTTTCTTTTATTTTTCAATTACATGCAAAGATTGTTTTCAACATTCATCTTTTTTTAAGCTTTTGAGTTCCACATTTTTCTACCTCCCTCATTTCTATTCTCTCTCTCCCCATGATAGAGAGTAATCCTTTATAGGTTATACATGTATAACATGTTTAATATATTTACATATTGGTCATATTGTAAAAGAAGAATCAGAATTAAAGGGGAGGAACTATGAGAAAAAAGGTAAAAAAAACATAAAACAAGATTTAAAAAGTGAAAATAATACGCTTTGGTCTGCATTCAGACTCCATAATTTTTTTCCTCTGGATGTATATGACATTGAAAGATATTTTCAAGAAAGAGTTATACTTAGCCCCATATGTTTTTAAAAAAATTATTAAAAAACTTGAATAAAGGCCTGTATGACATGCTCATCTAATTTACAGAAGACACAAAACGGGGAAGAATAGCTCTCTCACATTTGGTGAGGGAGTCAAGATCTCAAAAGATCTTGACAACCTAGAGCACTGGGCTAAATCTAAAAAGATGAAATTGAATCGGGATAAATATAAAATAATGTACTTTGATGCAAACATCAGCTTAACAAGGTCAAGAAAGATGGGAATATGGTTAGGAAACACTGTCTAAAAAAGATAGGGGGTTTTGAATGTTCAGTAGAAGTCAGTTATGATATGGCCACCAAAAACAATCTTGGGCTAAATTTATAAAGTCACAGTTTTCCAGAATAATGAAGTGATAGACTCATAGTAGGCTGCCACTGTATGTTCACATCTTGAGCACTGTGTTCAGGTCACAATTTTAAAAGGATGTTGATATAACTGTATGAAAAAATGCTCTAAATAACTAGAGAAATTGCACATTGAAACAACTCTGAGAGGAGGCAGAGTTAGAATGCAAAATGAGAAGAAACATTTTTGTGTAACTCTTCCAACACACCTTTTCCACAACAACCTAGAAAATGTGCCAGACCAAAATCTAATTGGGAAAGACAAGAAAAAGTCACAGCGAGTTGTTTCTTTCTTCCAGGATAGCTTAGGAAGACAGATGGAGAGGTCTGTGTACACTGGGCTGGCAGCTGCATTTCTGGGATAATGGCATTCCAACTCTCAGAGACAGAAAGGGACCTGGGACAATGTACCAGGGAAAAATAGATTCCAAGGCACCTGTGCACTGGAAGCAGAAATGGCTAGCATAGAACGTCTCTGTCACCTATTACCCAGTCCTGATTCACAGAAGCAACCTGGACAGGAGCAGCGAAAACTGATTGTGGCCCCTAGCAGAGAACTAAGCACAAAACAAATTTCAGATATTTGGCTATATGACTGACCTGGGAGCAGAGTAATAACTCTGTTCTAATCTTTAGCCCAGCACATTAGCCTGCAAGTGGGAAAAACCAAGGCAGGAGACTAAAATCAAAGGGAATCATTTCACTTACTCTGAATCTACAGAAACTCCCAAAGGGCTAACAGCTCTGCATCCAGCAACAGTCCATTGAAACTCAACCACACACAGGAGACCAGGAGACCAAAACCTGGGGTAGGGGGTAAATAGATCTCTCCTTGGACCATCCCACTTTGGAAGAACTGAAAACTTGCAGGCCCCTAGATTGAACTGTGAAAGCAACTGAAGCTCAGGCTAGGCATCTCCCTTCCCCTCCTTCAGAAGTGAGCAGAGCCCAACACTAGCATAAAGTCCAAAGTTAAGAAGTTGACTGGAAGAATGAGCAAATGAAAAGAAACTGACAATAAAGAGCTACTATGATAATTTGAAGTAAAGGTAAACTGGGGCACAAAATTCTGAGCACTATTTATTAACAAAGCATCAATTTACTAATAAATAGGATCTCAGCTCCTCAGTAAGCTAAGACCTTAGATAAGGATCCACAAATCATTTTTATGGGCAAAAAAAGAAGCATCAAAGAAAAAAAACCCCAACCCAAAACAAAAAGCCAGTACTCCAAATTTAACTCAAAGAAACATGATTTAACCAGTTATACAAAAATGTCAGCGGTTGATACTAAATTACAAAATGGAATTGTTTTCTCACTGACAAAGAAGTTAACATAAATGAAGAAGACAATAACTTGAAAACATCTATAAGCAAAGCCTCAAGAAAAATGCAGATAGGACAGACATTTATGTGAAGTAATTTTCCTCATTCTTCCTTTCCTTACCTGTTTTCCCAGGGCATTTCCTCTTCCTCCAAGTTTCCATTCTTTCTTTTATAAAATCTAAAATAGAATCATACTAATTATTCTCTCAGTAAACCCCCTGCTAATGATAATTTTAATTATTATACAATTATATAAAAGTTATAAATACTATCTTTCTCATATAATAACATAGCTTAACCTTTTCTAGTCCCACATGATTTCTAATTCATATCTACCTTTTTATGCTTCTCTTGAGTTTCTGCTTGTATGTCAAATTGTCTGTTCAACTATGGTTTTCTAATCAGGAATGCTGAGTCTTCTCTTGTTCAGTTGCTTTGACAGTTCATTTTCCCCCTGTTGGATTACATTTGAGTTTGCCAGGTAATTTATTCTTGGCTGTAAACCTAGTTCTATTGCCTTCTAGGATATCATATTCCAATCATCCATTCCTCTATAATAGAAGTTGTTAAATTTTGTATGATCCTTGAGTGGTTTCATGATCCTTGAAATTTTTTTCCTGGCTGCTTGCAGTATTTTCCTCTTGACTTGTAAGTTCTTTATTTTGTTCACACTATTCCTAAGTTTTCTTTTGTGTGTTTCTTTCAACAGATTCTTTAAATTTCTACGTAGTCTACTTAATCTTCTAGTTCTAAGATATCTAGATCTGTATAATTTCCTGAAATATGTCTAAGTTCTTTTTTTTGCTTCATGGCTTTTAGGAAGACCAATCATTTTAAAATTATCTCTCCTCTTTTTTCTTTTTTCTTTTTCTTTTAATTAAAGATTTTATTTATTTTGAGTTTTACAATTTTTCCCCCAATCTTACTTCCCTCCCCCCACCCCCCAACAGAAAGCAATTTGTCAATCTTTTACATTGTTTCCATGTTGTACATTGATCCAAAAAAATATGGAACACTTGACGAGTTTGCATGTCATCCTTGCGCAGGAGCCATGCCAATCTTCTCTGTACCGTTCCAATTTTAGTATATGTGCTGCTGAAGCAAGCACTCTCCTCTATTTTCTAAGTCATTTGTTTTTCCTATTAGATATTAGAATACACACTTAGTTGGGCATTAAAATTGATCTTAAGCAGAAAATAGGAGGAAAAGAAGTTAAGAGAAAGCAGTAATCAGTAGCAAAAGACTTAAAGAGAGCATAGGCTAAAAAAAGGTTAAACGTAATTGAATAAGAATGGAGAGAAATATACAGTTAACAATCATAATTGTAAATGTGAATAGAATGAATGAATCCATAAAATGGAAGAGGATGTAAGATTAGATTAGAAACCAATATCAGACAATATATTGTTTACAAGAAACACTCTGAAACAGTAGAAAACATATGGAAGGAAAACGTAGGGGCTAGAGTAGAATATATTATTCTTCAGCCAAAGTAAAAATGGTAGGGGTGGCATTCATGATCTCAGACAAAGCAAAAACAAAAATAGGCCTAATTAAAAGATAACCAAGAAAATTACATTTTTCTAAAATGTACCTGAAACAATGAATTAGTACCAATACTAAATATATAGGCACCCAATGACATAGTATGTATAGTTTTAAAGAAAAAGCTGACTGAGAAACAGGATGAAAAAGTAAAATTATAAAAGTGAGGGTCATAAGTTTACCTTACACATAGCAAAAAATAAACAAAGTATTTTTTTTTTTAACAAGGCAATAGGGTTAAGTGACTTGTCAAAGGTTACACAGCTAAATAATTATTAAGTGTCTGAGGCTAGATTTGAACTCAGGTCCTCCTGACTCCAGGGCCACTGCTCTATCCACTGTGCCACCTAGCTGCCCCACAAGAAATTAAAGTGACAAATAGAATTTTAGAAAAATCAGCTATGATTAACCCCGGAAAATATTGAATGAGAATAGAAATATAACTTTTTTGACTGTGAATGGGACCTTTATAAAACTTGACCTTGTATTAGGGCATAAACATCTTACAAAAATGCAGAAAAATAGAAATATTAAATTCATTTTATTATTATAATTTAATAGAATTGCATTCAATTAAAACCTTTTATGTATAGATTACAATTAATTGGCACTAAAGAACCAATCATTGAAACAACCTATAATAAGTGTCTGAGGCCAGATTCGGACACATGAAGATGAGTCTTCCTGACTTCAGGACAAGTACTTTGTCCACTATGCTACCTGGCTGCCTAAACTAAACTAAACTGTAATCATTAAAAAAAAACACCAAAAAACACAAAAAAATTGATATTGGGTAAGAAATAAAGTGGTTCATCACTGGAATTGTTAATTTTGAGTCCTTTGAATGATACCTTAACTCAGATTATTATATATTTTACACATATTTTCTTGTATAAGAAAATCTCCAAAAATTTTAGTTTCCTATTCACTTCTAGTAAAACTCAAGATGTTGTCATAATAATTTTTCATTTTTGATTTCCTTTTATTAAATTTTATTATGTCATTCCTTTATAATTTTGATTTACTAAAGCCCGTTTTCTGATAATATTTAACCTCATTTAGCCATGGAATGATAATATTAAGGAAAGTTTTTTTGACATTCTTCAAATAAGAAACCAAAAAGGAGTTTTGAGCTTGCTGAGATGATTTAGCTAGCTATTGTGAAGTGATTCTTTTGGTTTTGATTCTGTAGTTATTTTTGAGGAATGCAAATCTCTCCCTCAATGAACCTTCTAAATGTAGGGAGATAATAATCTGTAACCTGACTTAGTTTATCTAGAGTTTTTTTAAACTAGATTTGTGCCTTTAGGTGTTTATGATTATGATATTATGATTCTATTTAATTATTTTTATTCTATTCTTATGGCCTAAGAGGATATATTAGATTGTTCTATGTCAAAAATTATTTTTCTGTCTCTCTGACATAATTTTGTCTATTAAAAAAACTCCTTAAAATCTTTATCTTTGTTCAGATTTTTTAAATACCTCCTTAACCTGGGTTTAAGCATAATAAAATTTAGGATTTTTACTTTTTTAATTTTTGTGCAATAATAGGTATATTCTACCTCTGTAAAACATAGTTAACATTTTTGCTTTAGTCAACCAAAAAAATGGTCTGGGCATTCTTCTTAATGAATAATTTAATATAATCTCTGACATCTCACCCAACTTGAGAAACTTGTGCCTTAAATAGTTCAAATGACTCAATAATTAGAATTTAGGCTCTCTCTCTCTCTCTCTCTCTCTCTCTCTCTCTGTCTTTCTGTTTCTGTGTCCACACAAACATACACACACATATACATATCATTATACACACATGGACATACATATATTAATGTTACCAAATGATAGATAAGATACCTTCAAGACCGTAGAAAGACTATATTAATTGTTTTCTTTTCAAGGTCAGTATTAAAAGAGTTATTAATTGTTACAGTAAACTCTTTTTTTTCTTTGAAATCTAAACCGCTAAACATTTCCAATAATGCTCATACTTTGGGAATGTTCTGTTTTCTTAGTTGTTGCAAAAGCACAGTGGCAACAAAGGCCCTGAAGAAAGCCTCTTCCTTTGATCCAGATGCTAATAAGGAGGTTGAGGAACTGACACACATTAAGGTAACCCTCTCTTTCAATATTTGCATTAACAATGCAATTCTCACCCATTTTATTCTAAATTATAGTAACAGGATTAGTTTAGGAATGATCTGCTTAGAAAATTTAGAACCCAGTCAGTATTCAAAAGTTTCTGTCCAATCAAACAAACCCAATTCCCAAAGCTCTGCTAAATCCCACAGGCTAAATTCTAAAATGATCAGTAGTGAGTTTAGGATGTAATATCCTGATATCATACAGTTTTGCAAATTTTTCCTAGTACTTCCATTTAGGTCATCAGTATATTATTTTTTCCACTTTTTTCCTTTAGAAGTTCTCTTTAGAGAAGAGCAGTTAAGTGGTGCAGTGGACAGAACATGGACTTGATCTTAGAAAGACAAGTTAGGAGCAGGTAGATGGCACAGTGAATAGAGCACTGGCCTAGGTGTAACCTTGGGCAAGTCACTTAACCCCATTGCCTTGCAAAAAAAAATTGAAGATAATAAGCTTTCATCTTTGTTTAAATTCCACAGTTCTTTCTTTGGATACAGATGACATTCTTCATCACAGAGCCCCTAACAATGTCCCTGATTATTGCACTGATGGGGTGAGCAAGTCCATTGAGGTTGATCATTGCCCCATGTTGCCGCTGTCAGGGTGTACAATGTTCTTCTAGTTCTGCTCATTTCTCTCAGCATCAGTTCATGCAGATCTTTGTAGATTTCTGAAATCTTGTCTCTCATGATTTCTTTTTTTCTTTTCTTTTCTTCTTTTTTTTTTTTTTGCAAGGCAATGGAGTTAAGTGGATTGCCCAAGGCCATACAGCTAGGTAATTATTAAGTGTCAGAGCCCAGTTTTGAACTCAAGTACTCCTGACTCCAGGGCCGGTGCTCTATCCACTGCACTGCCTAGCCGCCCCTATGCCACCTAGCCACCCCTCATGATTTCTTATAGAACAACAATGTTCCATCATATACATATACCACAATTTGTTCAGCCATTCCACAGTTGATGGATAGTCCCTTAACTTCCAATTCTTTACCATCACAAACAGAGATGCTACAATCATAACTTGAAGGGTCTATCAGAAATGATGTTGGCCAACGTGTCATCAAAAGGGGCTCAGCTCCAAGGAGAGCACATGTGTCACCATAAAAGACCCATATCTGGGCATTCTCAATGAGGTGCACTCTTATCTAGCCAGAGGTTATTATAGAAGGGTACCTATATTGATTATACCAATTACATTTGTGAATATTGAAATCACCAAGAGTAGGACTTGGGGTAGAGAAGAAAACTTCAAATCAACTGTTAAGTATTCAGAAAGGAGTAATTTTCCTGGAAATCAAAAGATGATGAGGCTACTGGCTCTATACCCTGAAGAGAGTATGAAAAAGTGTAAAAAATATTCAAAGCAGCCCTGTTTGTGGTGGCAAAGAATTGGAAATTGAGTGAATGACCATCAGTTGGGGGAATGGCTGAACAAATTGTAGTATATGTATGTTATGGAAAACTATTGTTCCATTAGAAAACAGCAGAGATGAGAATTCAAGGAAGCCTGGAAGCACTTGCATGAACTGATGCTGAGCAAGATGAGCAGAACCAGAAGAACATTGTATACCCTAACAGTAACATGGGGGTGATGATCAATCTTAATGGACTTGCTCATTCCATCAGTGCAACAATTGGGGATAATTTTGGGGTATCTCTGATGGAGAATGCCATCTATATCCAGAGAAAGAATTGTGGAGTTTGAACAAAGACCAAAATCTATTTCCCTTAATTAAAAAAAAGTTATCTTATTATGTAATTTTTCTATCTCTTATATTTTATTTTTTCCCTAAGGATATGATTACTCTCTCAACACATTCAATTTTGATCATTGTATAGCATAGAAACAATGTGAAGACTATTAGACTGCTTTCTGTGGGGGTGGGGGAGGGAAGTGATTTTTGGGGAAAAATTGTTAAATTCAAAAAACAATAAAAAATATTAAAAAAAGATGAAGAGGTCAAGAATCAAATGAATTTCAAAAGGGGTTATTGAATGATGGTGGCAGAGCAAAGGTTTCATAAATGGCAGTAGGGAGCATGCCCAACCTCCTCTTGACACAGGGAGTCTGAAACCATCAGATAAGGAGCAGTCAGCATTTAAAAGGGTTTAGTGATTAATTCAAGTATTCAAGATAAAAATTCCCCTGTCTGGCATTTAAAGCTCTTAATAGTCCAACTTCTTATTTTTTTCAGTCTCCTTATACTTTACTTCTCTTTTATATACTCTAGGATTCAGCTACATTGACCTGTTGAATGTTTTTTTGAACATGATTTTCCATTTATCATCTCTGTTCCTTTGCCTTTGTTTACCTGGAATACTCTCATTTCTCACTTCTGCTTCTTAGTTTGCTTGGCCTTATTTTTTTAAAGGCTTTGTTCAAATATTGCTTATAGAAGGCCTTTCTCCTTCCCTCTAACTACTAAGATTTTTCCCTGTGAAATCACCACCAGCATTTACATTTGCATTAGAATGTCAGCTACTTGAGAGCAGTGACTGTTTTTGCCCTTATTCATTCTTAGCACAGTTCTGATACATAGTAGACATGTCATAAATGCTTGTGGACTGACTAGCAAGGGATATAATCATCCGGCAAAATTTGGTTTCATTTGGTGCCAAGAAATATGAGTAGAAAAACAAAGTTAAAAAAAGGGAAATATGTTGGCAGAACAGTATAATCACTTAAGAAAGTATCAGGAAGCCAGAAGATGACAATTCCCAGCCATCATTTAAGAGAGTACCAAGAATAGAAGAAGTTTATAGAATTAATCAGACTCAAGGTTTTAAGTAGATTGTTGTGATGGAACCTTCATTGCTTTGGCCTCCCAGGTGAATCCAGCAGGTTGGTTGGAGGTGGGAAGAGTCCAGTACCAGATCATGCTTCTTGAAGCTGCTGCCACCTGTGGGTGACTGTATAGAGTATCTTCAGTTTGTATGTGAATAATTTAAGAAGACTTACAAAGGCATTTTGAAACAAAAATGGGGTGGACCTGAAATGCAATTATTCCCTAAAATGGGAAAAGCCTAATAAATATTTGTTACATCAGTGAAAAATTGAGTAAATGCATGAAAGATTTACTTTTCCTTCTTATTAAAGTCTATATTTTAATCGATTATCTCCTTAATCAATTATTTAGAAAGAATGCATTGCTTGGATTTCTACATGCAATATCCTCCTTTCTGAATTAAAAGGAAAAAAAGTCACTTTGTTGACAGCTGAAGATACAAGAGGCCTGGATGAGTATGAGGTATTTGTTAGAAATGAGTCTGTGTTACTGTTTTTATTTTGAGTATACATGTCATAATAGAAGACTGAATTGAAGTCAGGGGAGAGGCAAGATTAGCCATTTATTAATAGCCAGGGATTGTGCTTAATGCTTGACAAAAATCCCATTTGATACTCCAAACAACCCTGGGAGGTAGATCCTATTACTTTCTCCATTTTATAGTTGAGGAAGTAGGTAAATTCAGTGACTTACTCAGAGTCCCTCACCTGGGATCAAATTTGAACTCAGATCTTCCTTTCAGGTCCAGCTTTCTATCCACTGAGACATCTGACTGTTCCTACAATTCACTTTGCCATTAAGCAATTGAATTGAGTAATTAAGCAAATTATCTTCTTTATGTTTCACCTTTCTCTTCTGTAAAATAAGAGAGGTTGAAGCAGACATTTTATATTGTGCTTTACAAGTATCATACAGCAATCCTACAAGATCTGTTCTTAATTTTAGAGATGAGGGAGCTGATGTTCAGAGAATTCATGACACCCGTGTTCAGGGGGCCCTTCTGATTAATAGAAGCTTGTTTGGTGCTTTGCAAGGCTGCCCTGAAATTTGTAGCATATGAATGATAGTGATGTTTTATTATTCTAATTCACCCTTCCCTTGCAGAGATGTATGTATAAACATTATACATTGTGATGGAGAAAATATTACCAATGAAGATTAAACTTTAAAATGTGTACTGTAGGTTTCTAGAAAGTCTAGGAGATTTACCAGCACAACCCTGCAATACACTACATACATTGTTTTAACTCAGAAGGAATGAAGTAGATGACTTGGGAAATAAAGCCATCACCAGACTTAAGGCTAAGAAAACTGACATTTATATCATATTAAAGTTTTCAAAATGCTTCATATCTTTTATCTGATTTGAGTCTCTCAGCATTCCTTAGTTACTGTTAAAAAAAGAGATATGAGATCCAATTAGCAGGACCTGTTCTTAATGAAGACATGATGGCTCTTTGGGATTGTTGCTTCCATTTCTAGATGTACACTTGCCATCCTTTTGATAATATTTTCTAGACTATAGACAGGAACTAAAGTTGATTTTACTGGATTACAGTATGCAAACTACATCCTCTTTTTTTTCTGAGTGACAATTTGGTTTATTTATTTTATATTATTACAGTAATCTTGTTGTGAGAATAAACATAAACCCCCATCCCCCCCCAAAAAAGATGAGAAACCTCAAGAATAGTGAGAAAGAAAAAAACATGTACTTCAGTCTGTGTTCAGATTCAGGTCTCTGGGATGAGTTGCTTTCTTTATCATAAATCCACCAGAGAAGTTGCTTCCATATTTTTCCTACAGTTGCTATTACTAGCTGTATTTCCCTCTACTCTATTCCTCTCAGCTCTCATTAATTCTATTCTCTCTATCTCTCCTTTCATCCTGACTCTGTCCAAAAGTGTATTGTATCTGAGTACCCTCTCCCTCAATCTGCCCTCTCTTCTATCACCTATTCCCCCTTCCCTCCCCCTACTGTTTCCCCTTATACCATCCCTTTCCTCTCATTTTTCTCTAGAGTAAGATAGATTTCCTCACCCTATTAAGTGTGTATGCTATTTCCTCTCTGAGCCATTTCTTTTTTTTTAATTTTTTTTAATTTTTTAGTTTTTTGCAAGGCAAATGGGGTTAAGTGGCTTGCCCAAGGCCACACAGCTAGGTATCTCTAAGCCATTTCTGATGAGAATGAAGGCTCGCTTATTCCCCCTCACCTCCCCCATTCCAAAAAAAGCTTTATCTTGACTCTTACATGAAATATCTTAGCCCCTTCTTCCTCTCCTTTCTCTTCCTCCCAGTACTTTCCTTTCCTCCAAGGTCTTATGAGTAGCTCTGGCTGCTCTCTTACCTGTGCACTGGGATGTGGATGACCACAGCATTCCCCTGTGGGGGCCCACACTGGGACCTTGATCTGAGTGTGGGCAAACAGCTGAGTCCTGCTCCAGGGAGATCAGAGAGACCTCTGCAGTCTCCCCCGACCCCCTTACTATCTGTGGGCTGGGCGCTCTGGAACTGCTGGGTGGCTTCCCTGATTCCCCTGCAAGTTCTCACTGCAAGGCTATTCTGAGAATGATGCCCCAGTCTGGGCTCACCCTGGTGTGCTCTCATTCTGGTGTGGCAGAATTCTCTCATCACCCCTTCAGGCTGTCCCTGGTGATCCCTGAGCCAAGAGATCTGGAAACTGCTCCCTCTGTCACAAACCCAGGCTTCCCCAGGGACCCAGGTGCCCCACAGGCTGTTTCTGGAAGGCTGGAGTTGGTTTGCTCAGCGTTGCATTGTGGCTGCACTGCACCTGCTGCTTCGCCTGAATTCCTGCCTTCAGGCACCTCTTGCCTTCTTCCCCCTGTAAACTACATTCTTTTCCTCTTTTGTCAGGTTGGGTCATTTGTCCTCTTTCAGACTTGTGATACCTCTCCCACTCTTCACCTTTTTTTTTTTAGCGTTTTTTTTTTTTTTTTGCAAGGCAATGGGGTTAAGTGGCTTGCCCAAGGCCACACAGGTAATTAAGTGTCTGAGACCGGATTTGAATCCAGGTACTCCTGACTCCAGGGCGGGTGCTTTATACACTGCACCACCTAGCTGCCCCTCTTCACCCTCTTTCTCAGAACACTGACCATGGTTCAGAAATCTTCCAGTATCTTCAAGTGTCCCTACCTCTGGTGACTTCAAATCATCAAGAGTCACCAGGATACTCTCTTGGTTATTTACTTAGTTGAGGTTTCTACTCCCTATCAGAGCCACCACAGAGGTCTTTGAAGGATACAGGATCATCACCCAGGCCTAAAACAATATGGGCTGTATTATCACTCCTGGTCCCAAAGTTCATTGGTATGAAGTATTCTCCTTGTTGTGAGGAATGGGCTACTCTGAGAGGTGTCAGAAGGAGCTTCCAGGGGAAGCTTAGCTGATATTAGGAGTAGGAGCTTATCTCATTGCCCAGACAGAATTCCAGGTTCTAGTTCAAGAGCCTCCCATTATCTTTTTTAGTTGCAGGAGTGCAGGGAGCCTACTCATAGTTCTAGGGTGAAACCAGAGCAAAGGCCAATGACACATCTCTCATGCCACCTGAGAAGAAGTAAAAATCTAGAAATCTCAGAGCTAACTTTTCAAACAATAGCAATGAAAGACCCAAAGCTTAGGCAAGTGCCCCATCTACCCCATGACCAAAGCCCAACTTTAGCATAAAATTTTAAGTCAAGAAATAGACTGGAAAAATAAGTAAACAACAAAAAAAGAAATTTGCTATAGAAAGAAGATCAAAACCCAAACACTGAAGAAGTCATCAAATCAAGCATGCAAAGCTTCAAAAAAAAAGTGAATTGATTATTGTTCCCCCCCCAAGAATTTCTGAAAAAGCTCAAAGAGGATTCTAAAATAATAGAGGAAATAATGAGAAAATAAATAAGAATGATGTAAGAAAATTTTGAAAATAGAATCAATAACTAGAAAGGAGACACAAAAAATACTGAAGAAAAAATGCCTTAAAAAGCATAATTGGTCAAATGGTAAAAGAGGCACAAAAACTCTACTGATTAAAAAGAACTCTTTTAAAGGCAAGATGGGGGCGGCTAGGTGGGGCACTGGATAGAGCACCAGCCCTGGAGTCAGGAGTACCTGGGTTCAAATCAGGCCTCAGATACTTAATAATTACCTAGTTGTGTGGCCTTGGGCAAGCCACTTAACCCAACTTGCCTTGCAAAAACCTAAAAAAAATAAAAATAAAAGCAAGATAGGCCAAATGGAAAAGAAGGTCCAAAATCTCACTGAAGAAAATAATCCCTTAAAAATTAGAATTAGGCAAGTGGAAGTTGATACCATGAGACACTGATGAACCATAAAACAAGGTCAAAAGAGTGAAAAATTAGAAGAAGATGTGAAATATTTTGTTGGAAAACAGCTAACTGGGAAAATAGATTAAGGAGAGATAATTTAAGAATTATTTGGCTCCCTAAAAGCCATAATAAAAAATTCTAGACATCATTTTCAAAAAAATTATCAAAGAAAATAACTTTGATATCCTAAAATTAGTGAGTAAAATTAAAATCACCTCCTGAAAGAGATACCAAAATGAAAACTCCCAGGAATATTATAGACAAATTCCAGAGCTCCCAGATCAAAGAGAAAATAATGCAAGTTGCTGAAAGAAAACATACAAATAACATGGAGTCACAGAATCTCATGAGATTTAGTGCTTCTACATTAAAGTAATAGAAGTCTTAAAATATGAAATTCTGGAAACCAAAGGAGCTAACATTACCATCTAGAATATACAAGCTAAACTTGAATATAATCCTTGGAGGTGGAGGGGTGGTAAGGAGTAGAAATTCAATGAAATTATTGAGCACTTTGGGGACATTCCTGAAGAAAAGACCAGTGCTGAATAGAAAATTTGATTTTTAAATCCAAGACTCAAGAGAAGCATAAAAGGTAAATATGAAAGAGAAATCATAATAAGATTAAAATATTTCCATTGCTACAAGGGAAGATGATACTTACAGCTCCTAAGAACTTTTATCATTCTAAGAATGACAGTTAGAAGGCGCATATACAGACAGATGGCATAAGTGTAAGTTGACTATGATGGGTTGATTTAAAAAATATAAAATGTAGAGATTAGAAAGGGGGATATACTGAGAGAAAGGGAAAGGGAGAGGTAGGATGAAGTCAATTATCTCATCTAAAAGGTGTAAAAGGAAGAATTTTTAGAATGAAAGGGAAGATGGGGGTTGGAATTGTCTCAAAGAGACATACACACCCAATTGACTTCTATCTTGTCCTATAGGGAAGTAGGAGGGGATGAGGATAAAGGAAAAGGGTAGGGGATGATAGAAGGAAAGGCTGATTGGGGAAGGTAGTGAACAGAAGCAAAACAGACTTTTGAGGAGGGACAGGGTAAAAGGAGAGAGAAGGATAAATGGGGGAAAAGATGATGGAATAAAATAAAAATAATATAACAAAGAATGTGAATGGAATGAACTCACCCATAAAACAGAAACAAGGGTGGCTGGGTAGTGCAGTGGAAAGGGGTGGCTAGGTGGTGTAGTGGAAAGAGGCCCTGGTCCTGGAGTCAGGAGTACCTGAGTCAAATCCGGCCTCAGACAATAATTACCTAGCTGTGTGGCCTTGGGCAAGTCACTTAACCCCATTTGCCTTGCAAAAAAAAAAACCCTAAAAAAAAGATACAGTATCATCACTCAAAAACAGAAACAGAAAGCAGAGTGGATTAGTAACCTGAATCCTACAAAATGTTGTTTATAACAAACTTAAAGCAGAGAGAACCATTCAGAGGGGGTTGAAGCAGAATCTATTATGCTTCAGTTGTTATGAAAAAGGCAGGAGTAGCAATCATATCAGGCAAAACAAAAATAAAAATAGATCTAACTAAAGAGATAAGCAGGGAAACCAAATTTTGCTAAAAGAATAGACAGTAAAGTAATACCATTTCTTAGAAAAAGAAATTGAAGAAATCATAAGCTTCCTAAAATTCCCAGGATCAGATGGATTCACACATGAATTCTTCCAAATATTTATTTGTTTGTATATTTATTTATTTAAAATGCAATGAGCTTCCATTTAATGGTACAAAGTATATGAGAAATAACTATAGTTGGTCTATTTATAAAGCACTATAGTGGAATTTCACAAAAACATGGAAAACATGAATGGAAAATAATTTCATCACTTTCAACATTTTTTTAACTTAAAGATCTCGATGTAGGGGGAGCTAGGTGGCGTAGTGGATAAAGCACCGGCCCTGGAGTCAGGAGTACCTGGGTTCAAATCCGATCTCAAAAACTTAATAATTACCTAGCTATGTGGCCTTGGGCAAGCCACTTAACCCCATTTGCCTTACAAAAACCTAAAAAAAAAAAAGATCTCTATGTGTAGAGGATCTCTTTTTTTTTGTATAGAGGAATTTTTTAAAATATTTTTTCTCATTTTGTACAAATAATGTTTTTTATACATTAATAAAATATTCTTGTTTAAGAGTAAACAAAATATCCCCTCCCCTCATAAATATAGACTCGCTTGAGCAATAAAGGGGAGAGAAAAAAATTAAAATTAAAAAAATAATAGTAATAATTGTAGGTATGGCCAGGTGGCGCAATGAATGGAGCACCAGCCCTGGAGCCATGAGCACCAGAGCCCACATCTAGCCCCATACACACAACAATCACCCAGCCGTGTGACATGCAAATCACCTGAACCCCACTGCCCTGCAAAAACCAAAAAAAAAAAAAAGAAAAAAAAGACCCTAAATAAAATAAAATAGTAATAATAGTAGGGGTGGCTGGGTGTCAGACAGAGAATTGGCCCTTGAGCCAGGAGGACCCGGGTCCAAATCAGGCCTCAGACACCCAACGATCACCCTGTTATGTGGCCCCAGGCAGGCCACCCAGCCCCATTTGCCCTGCACCCCCCCAAAAAATAATAATAATAAAAAATGTGCTTGAGTCTTTGTTCCAACACTAAAAACTCTGTTGTGGGTGGATCACATTCTTTATGATAAGTCCATCTCAAAAGTTACTTCCATATTTTTCCACCATTGCCATTGCTGATCGCAACTCCCTCCTTTCGTATTTCTCCACTACCATGTACTCTATTTTCCCTCTCCTTTCACTCTGACTCTGCTGTAGGGTAGCTGAGTGGCACAGCAGACAGATCCCCGGCTCTGGGGCCAAGAGACCCTGACCCCCATACCACCCCTTAGGCCCAGCATCCACCTGGCCCTATGGTCCTGGACAGGCCTTCCAATCCCAGCCCCTTGCAAGAAGTTAAAAAGAAAATGTGTTATATCTAACCATTCTCCCCCCATGGTCCATCCTCTCCTCCATCACTCATATCCGCCCTTCCCCCTGGTCCCCCTACTTCTTACTCCAGATGCATATACCCCATTGAGTATATATGCTGTTTCCTCTCCTAACCACTTCTGATGAGAGCAAAGATTCACTCATTCCCTCATTCCCCCTTGCCTTCCCCCACTTCCATATCATTGCAATAGCTTATTGTAATAAAGAAAAATCTTATTATATGAAATATCTTGGCCTATTCCCCCTCTCCTTTTTCTTTCTCCCATTACATTTCCCTTTTTTCTATTGACTCCATTTTTACACCATATTTTATCTTCAAATTCAGCTTTCTCCTGTGCTTCAACTATAAAAACTCTCTCTACCTGCTCTATTAACTGAGAAGGTTCATATGAGTATTATCAGTGTCATTTTTCTATGTAGGAATACATGCAGTTCATCATCATTAAGTCCCTCATATTTTCCCCCTTTTCTCCATTCTCCATGCTTCACCTGAGTCCTGTATGTGAAGATCAAACCTTCTGTTCAGCTCTGGCCATTCCAACAGGAACATTTGAAATTCCCTGGTTCATTGAAAGTCCATCTTTTTCCTGGAAGAGGACATTCAGCCTTGTTGGGTAGTTGATTCTCAGTTGCATTCTAAGCTCTTTTGCCTTCTGGTATATTATATCCCAAGCCCTATGAGCTTCCAGTGTAGTTGCTGCTAAGTCCTGTGTGATCCTGACTGCAGCTCCATGATATTTGAACTGTGTTCTTCTGGCTGCTTGTTATATTTTCTCTTTGACTTGGGAGTTCTGGAACTTGGCTATAACATTCCTAGGGGTTGGTTTTTTGGGATCTCTTTCTCGGTGGGATCGGTGGATTCTCTCTATTGCTATTTTGCCCTCTGCTTCTAGAATATCAGGGTAATTTTCCTGTAGTAATTCTTTAAAAATGATGTCAAGGCTCTTTTCCTGATTATGACTTTCAGGTATTCCAATAATTTTTAAATTATCTTTCCTAAGTCTGTTTTCCATATCAGTTGTTTTTTCATTGAGATGTTTCACATTTTCTTCTAATTTTTCATTCTTTTGGTTTTGAAGTATTGAGTCCTGGTTTCTCGTAAATTCACCAATATCCCTGAGTTCTATTCTTTGTCTGAAGGATTTGTTCTCCTCAGAGAGTTTTCTTATCTCTTTTTCCATCTGGCCAGTTTTGCTTTTTAAAGCATCTTCTCCTCAACTTTTTTGAACTGTTTTATCCATTTGACCTAAGCTGGTTTTTAGCATGCTATTTTCTTCAGCCTTTTTTTTGGATTTCCTTGACTAAGCTGCTGACTTCATTTTCATGTTTTTCCTGCATCTCTCTCATTTCTTTTCCCAGTTTTTCTTCTAACTCCTTCATTTGATTTTCAAAGTCTTTTTTGAGCTCTGTCATAGCCTGATCCCAGTTTCTGTTTTTCTTGGAGTCTTTAGATGCAGGAGCTTGTGTTTCCTCATCTTCAGACTGAGTATATCCATCCTTCTTGGGATCATAGATAATATATTTCTCAATGGTGTACCTCTTGTTTCTCTGCTCATTTTCCCAGCCTGGGCCTGTTTTTGGGGTGCTTCCTGAGCTTTTGGGACACTCCCACAGGGGTCTCAGTGTGTGAGGCTCTGTCCTCCTTCCTGGTCTGTGAATGACCACAAGCGCCCCCCCCTCTGCCACGGGGCTGAAGTGGGGGGGGGCCCTGCTGTTCTATGGTGGGGCCTAGACTGTGATCAGGATCTGAATGTGGTCAGAGCCCCAGAGTCCTGTTCCAGGGGCAGAGGACAGGGCTCACAGGCTCTCTTCACTCCCCTCCCTCAGCTCCATGGGCTCATGCCCTGGGGGCTCCTGCTTATGGGCTTATCCTGCTTCTGTTTCCTGGATCTGGAATGCAGTGGCCATGCTGCTCACTGTGTGCCCTGAGGGCTGGGCTTCAATGCTCACTCTGGCAGAGGTCCCTCCCTGTTCCCCCAATTTGTGCCCAGTGCTCCCTGGGGTGTAGCTCAGGAAACTCCCCTGCTGCTGCTGTGAGCTGCAGCTCCCAGTGCCCTAGGAGTGCCTCCAGGAGGCTGAAGTTCTTTCGCTCTGGTGGGCCACCCCTCTGGCAGGCCACCCCTCCAACGCCTGGGAGCAGAGCCTTTCTGCTCTTTTCCAGGTTACCTTGAGTAGGAGAACTGCCTCTCTGGGTCCCTCTGTGGGTTCTGTCTCTCAAAAATTTAGTTAGAGTCCTTAGCTTATAAGTTTTATGAGAGAGCACCTAAGACAGGATCCATTCTTGTTGCCATCTTGGCTCTGCCCTCAAGGATCTCTTCTCTTCCAAATATTTAAAGAAGAATTCTAGTACTATATAAAATTTTTGGGAAAATGGGCTAAGGAGTCCTATCAAATTCCTTACAATAAAAAATATGGTGCTGATAACTAAACCAGGAAGAGCAAAAACAGAAAAAGAAACTATAGACCAATTTTCTTAATGACAACAAAGGTCACAAAGATCCATACCAGGAATCCAGGGTTGGTTCTGTATTAGGAAAATGATCAGCATAACTGATTATATCAATTAAAAACCCAACAAAAATCATATGATTATCTCAGTAGATGCAGAAAAGGCTTTTGACAAAATTCTACACTCTTTCCAATTAAAAACACTGCAAAGTATAAAATAGTTTTCCTTAAAATGATAAGCAGCATCTATGTAAAACTATCAGCAAGCATTATCGTAATGATAATAAGTTAGAAACCTTTCCAGTAAGATCAGGGATTAAGTAAGGATACCCTTTATCATCACCATTATTCAATATTGTACTACTAGCTATAGCAATAAGAAAAAAAATTGAAGGAATTAGAATGTGAGGAAACCAAACTATCACTCTTTGTTGTTGATATGATAGTATATTTAGAGAATCAACTAGAAAACTAACTAAAATAATAACTTCAGGAAAGTTGGATATAAAATAAAACTACATGAATCATCAAATTTCTATATATTACCAATAAAGCCCAGCAGTAAGTGATAAAATGAGAAATTCCACTTGAAATCACTGTAAGTAATATAAAATATTTGGGAGTCTACCTGGTAAGATAAATCCAAGAAGTATATGGACACAATTGCAAGACACTTTGCCTACAAAGTCAGATCTAAACAACTGGAAAAATATTAATTGTTCATGGGTAGGCTGAGTCAATATAATAAAAATATAATTCTGTCTAAATTAATTTACTTATTCAGATGCCAATCAAAGTACAAAAATTATTTTTAGAGCTATAAAAATAATAAAATTTATCTGGAAAAACAAAAGGTTAAGACTATCAAAGTAACTTATAAAAATGTGAATCAAGGTGGCTCAAATTATATTACAAAGTAGTAAATATGAAAAAAATTTGGTATAAGCTAAGAAATAGAGTATTGAATCAGTAGAATAGATTAAATGTACTAAACATGATAGAAAATGACCATAGAATTGTGATGTATATGCATGTGATTGATACATGTGCATGTGAAATATACATGTGATAAATGCAAGGATCTTTTGGGACAAGAACTTAATTATTTTATAAAAATGGCTGGGCAAACTAGAAAGCAATTCGACAGAAACTGATATGTTTGTTCTTTGTTTTCAAAGAAGACCATGACATCAATGAAGTGATGCCATGACATGAATGTGAATTAGATTTGAGGTGGGGGGGGCATACCATGATAAATCACCAGCTCACTTTCTCTTCCAGAGTCATCTGGGTCCGGTGACCAGATAGGAATGGAGATGGCCCTGAATGTGAGGCAATCAGGATTAAATGACTTGCCAAAGGTTACAAATCTGGCTGAGGTCAAATTTGAACTCAGATCCTCCTGACTTAAGGGCTGCCATTCTACCCATTGTGCCATTTAGCTGCTTTGGCAGAAACTAGGTATAGAACAACATCTCTCACTATGTTCCTAGATACAGTCAAAATGGGAATAAGATTTAGACAGAAGGGGTGATATCATAGTCAAATTAGGGGAACTTGGAATATCTTACCTGTCAGATCTACAAATATGTGAAAAATTCATGACAAAATAGATGAGCAATACAGGAAATAAAATGGATGAATTTGATTACATTAAAAGACTGCAAAACCAATGCAGCCAATATTAGAAGAATTCAGAAAATTGGGGAGAAATTTGGAACAAAAGTTGTAAACTAATTCATCCATTCTGGAGAACAATTTGTAGCTATGCCATGCCTTTTGACTCAGTAGCACAATTAATTCTGTATCCAAGAGAAATAAAATAAATAAATTAATAAATAAAAAGAAAGAAAAGGACCTATATGAACAAAAAATATAGCAATGTTTTGTAGCAGCAAGGAATTGGAAATTCCTCAATTGGGGAATGACTGAACAAGTTATGGTTTGTGATTGTAAGTGAATGCTTTTGTGCTATAGGAAATAATGAGCAGGATGCTTTCAGAAACACCTGTAAAGGCTTTAATTTAATGATGCAAAGGGAAGTGAATAGAACCAGGAGTATATCATGCACAGTAACAGCAAAATTGCTTGACGATCAACAGTGAATGACTTGGCTATTCTCAGCAAGACAATGATCCAAGACAATTCTGAAGGACTTAATATTAAAAAAATTCATCTGGGAGAACAAAAGGTGAAGAATGAAGAGTATTAATGAAAAAAATGAAAGAAGGTGGCCTAACCATATCAGATCTCAAACTCCTATTATAAAGAAACAATTATCAAAATAATCTGGTATTGGCTAAGAAATAAGAGTGAAAGAACAATGGAAGATATTAAGTACACAATATATTGGCAGCTAGGCAGCACAATAGAGAAGACTCAGGAAGACTCAGGAAGACTCCATGAGTTTAAATCTGGTTTCAGACACTAGCTTTGTGACCCTGTGAAAACTTAACTCTGCCTTCTTTTCACGTCTGTAAAAAGAGTTAGGGAAGGAAATGGCAAACCACTCCGATATTTTTGCCAACCCCCCCCCCCCCCAACAAAATAAAAAAAAACAGATGTGTTCAGGAAGAGTCAGACATGACTCACTATTTGACAAAAATAGCTGGGAAAACTGAAAAGCAGTATGGCAGAAACTAGGTATAGATCAACATCTCATACCATGTGCCAAGATAAATGTAAAATGGACTCATCATTTACACATACAAGGTGATATCATAAGCAAATTAGGGGAGTATAGAATGGTTTACCTGTCAGGTCTATAGAGAAGGGAAAAATTTAGGACCAAATTAGAAATAACATTGAAAAATCTAAAATAGATAATTTTGATTATGTGAGATTAAAACAACAAACAAACCAAAACTAATGTAAACAAAATTAGAAGAAAACAAAGTGGGGGAAAAATTTTATATCATATTTCTCTGATAAGGTTGTATCACTCAAATATATATTTTATTTTTTACTTTTATTTTATAAGGCAAACATGGTTAAGTGGCTTGCCCAAGGCCACACAGCTAGGTAATTATTAAGTGTCTGAGACCGGATTTGAACCCAGGTACTCCTGACGCCAGGGCTGGTGCTTTATCGACTACGCCACCTAGCCGCCCATCACTCAAATATACAGAGGACAGAATCAAATTTAAAGGAATACAAGTCCTTCCTCAACTGATAAGGGTTCAAAAAACATTAAAAGTTTTCAGCAAAAGAAATCAAAACTTTCTTTAGTCATTTGAAAAAATTCTCTAAATCATTATTCATTAAAGAAATATAAATGAAAACAATACTGAGGTACCAACTCATACTTTATTAGAAAAGGAAAATGACAAATATTGGAGGGCATGTGGGAAAACTGGAGCACCAATGCATTGTTGGTGGAATTGTGAACTGGTTCAGTTTATCTAAAGAGCAATTTGGAACTATGCCCAAAGGACTATAAAACCCTAACCTTTGACAGAGCAATACCACTACTCAGTTTGTATATCAAAGAGATAAAAATAAAGAAGGGAAAGTACTTATGCATGCCAAAATATTTTGTTGGTGACATAGAATTGGAAACTGAGGGGTGCCCATCAATTGGGCAATGACTGAACAAGCTGAGGTATACAATGGTATTGAAATATTTGTATTGTGCTATAAGAAATGACAAACAGGATGCTCAAAGGGAAAAAATAAGATTTAAATAAATTGATGCAGAATGAAGTGAGCAGAACCAGGAGAACATCTTACATAATAACAACAATACAATATAATGAACAATTCTGAATAATTTAATTATTCTCAGTAATATAATGATCTAAGACAATTCCAAAGGACACGTGATGAAAAATGCTATCTGCCTCTAGAGAAAGAACTGATAGCATCTAAAGGATATTATTGTTCACTTTCTTTCCTTTTGGGGGGGCGGTACTTGCAAAAATGACTAACATGGAAGTATGTTTTACATGACTGCATATGTGTTATGTCAGATTGCTTACTTTCTCAAAGAAAAGAGAGAAGAAGTGAAGGATAGAATTTGGGACCCAAACCTTTAAAAAAAAAAGAATTTTAAAAATTGGAAAAAAACAGTATTATTTTTAAAAAAGTTTGGAAGGAAATAAATGATAAAAATCTCATCAGGAAATTTTTTTGATGAAAGTTCAATATTTGAGATTTATAAGAAACTTGATTCATCTATGTAAGAGTGGCAGCTATTAACAAACCAATAATCGATCGAAGGATTTTAAGAGGTAATCCTCAAAGGAAGGTATCTACCAGTTGACTACCATATGAGACTAATAATTAAAGAAATGTAAGCTTAAATAACTATGATTTTTTTATCCTCCATATATGATATTGTCAATGACAATAAAAAAATGACAGTTGTTGGAAGGATAGGATAACAGGTATACTGGTGCATTGAAGCTAGAGTTGCATTTGTCATTTCATAAAGCCATTTGTAATTGCCCCCTTAAAGTCCCTAAACTGTATGTACTCTTTAATTGTGCTAAATCACTACTAGTCATATATCTCAAAGACATTAAAGAGAGGGAAAAGATCCATAGATAACAATATTTTGATATAATATTATATATAGCAGCTTTTAAAAAATTATAAAAGAACTGGAAACAGTCAAGTGAGCAAATATTTATTAAGCACCAAGATATCAAGGCAGGCAAAATTAAAAAAAAACAAACACACACACAAAACAAATCTCTGCTCTCAAGGAGCTTAGTCTAATGGGGAAGAAAACATTCACACAACTAGGTACAAATAAGATATAGAAAAAGTTAAATTCAAGATAATCCTAGAGGGAATATGATAAAAACAGAACCATGGATATGGAATGCTCCAAATCCTTAATCATATTAATTACTTTTTTTTTTTTACTTGGCAGCTACAAGTGGACAACCAGACATATAGCATGAACGAATGGGAGAAGACTTTTGGGGAAATGGCATACAAAGATATTGAAGAGAGCTATGATTCAGAGAAATCATTGTTAAAAGACATCTTTGAAGTAAGGCAATTGAGGAAAACTGAAAGGCTTAAAGAAGATGATGGGAAGGTATGATGGCAGGTAATGAAATTGGATGGGGCTGGAAACTTGGAGTAATGCTTTCAGGGATCAATTTGGCATTTCCTTACAGGGTAGGGTCAAGGTTTCTCTAGGAGAAATTGCAGAGGAAATTCCAGAGGAAGCTGCAGAAGAAACTGTAAAGGAAACTGCAGAAGAAACTCCAAAGACAATTGAAAAGGAAGTTGTAGTTCACTTTCTTGCAAGAGATAAGAACATTCATGCCAGACCTCTAGAAATAGAATACCTGTATCTTACTAAGGTAAAATGTCTTGGTTATATACATTTAACTGAATAATATTGAGATAGGGATGGGATAGGAATAAGCCTTTATTAAGTACCTACTATATATCAGAAACTAAAATACTTCATAGATATTGCCTCATTTAATCCTATTGAACACCAGATTGATTGTAGGCACTGCCCTCATTGTAATTTTTCAATCCCATCACAAATGCTTTAAAGTAAACTCATTTAAAATATTGTAGGAAATTCCCATCATATTATTTTTCTAGATGGTATATATTTCCCTCCCTGTTCCCTGAGGAAGTCATCATCCACGAGGTCATTGGGAGTTGCAGGTCCAACCAGTGAGAAACAGAAAGTTTCTTCCCCTTATTATCCTTCTACCTGACAGAGAATCTTACCTTATCTCTCTCATCTCCCTTCTCTTCATCTCATTTCTTTCCATTCTCATTTATTGCTCTCTCTGGGGAGTTAGGTGGCACAATGAATGGAGCAGTAAATCTGGAGTTAGAAAGATCCGAGTTCAGATCTAGCTTCAGACACTTTCTAGTTGTGAGCACCTATACAAGTCACTTATCCTTTGTCTGCCTCAAGTTTTCTCTTTTGTAAAGTGGAAATAATACTCCCTTTATTGACTGAATAACTGGGCAAGATAATAAATGAAAAGCTTAAAAAGGGTATGTGTAGTGCCTTGCTTTGATGCCTAAGGAAAACTCGAATTACTCATTAATTCTCAACATCCTGCTCCCTAACCATTCACAATTCATTCACCTACTTCCCAGGACTGCTGTGAGGATCAAATGAGATCATATCTGCAAAGCACTTAATAATAAGTGTCATAGAAATATTATTAATTCTGAGCCCCTTTCAAAGGGTTCCTATGTTAACATGTTTAACTATAGTGCAGTACTAGTTACCACCAGTTTGATGACTGCTTCTAGCTAGCATTTGTAAAGTTTGCAAAGCACTTTATATATTTTCTCATTGAATCTTTTCTCCTACAGAATTCTTCCTTCCCAAACTTGGCAGTCACCCTCATTAATTCTTTAGAATTAAATTGGGAAGGCTAGGTGGTACAGTGGATAGAACACTGGCCCTGGAGTTCAAATCTGGCCTCAGACACTTCATAATTGCCTAGCTGTGTGGCCTTGGGCAACCCTTTTAACCCCATTGCCTTGCAAAAAAAATCTAAAATAAAAAAATAGAATTAAATTAAATCTTTTAATTTAGGTTTCATTCTTTAGTTCCTAGGTTATGTGAAATCTAGTTCTCTGGCTTTCCTTTTTTTTCCCCCATCACTAATTTCTTGGCTCTATGGGCAGCAATGTATCCTTCCAACGAAGGGA
Organism: Macrotis lagotis; assembly: GCF_037893015.1. NCBI lineage: Eukaryota > Metazoa > Chordata > Mammalia > Peramelemorphia > Peramelidae > Macrotis > Macrotis lagotis. Next base: position 73,870,364 of record NC_133659.1, read on the forward strand.
GAAGAGATGGTTTAGTGATTCTATTCAATATTAACAGTCATATGTGTAATGGAAGTTATATATCCATCCCACTCATAAAGCTGAGATAAAAAGACATGAGGTGGTTGAAATAGAGATAACTTGGTACTATTAATTTTAAGCATGAATCTATAGACAAGACAAGAGGGATGAAGAAGGTCAGATGGTGATTGGAATGGATAGAGTCTCACTATAAATCTGGCCTGTCCTTTACTACTATACCCACACTCCATTAGTGATCAATAGACCAGGAGGAGAGAGCCCAATCAATAAACCAGGAAATAGGACTGGAAGTTGACTCTAGAAAGAAAATTCTGGCATTGGAAATTGATGCCTGTGTCATCCTTTTCCCTTAAACTTGATCATGATCTTTATGGAGATGATGAATGATCAACAATCGGAAATAATGTTTTATTGCATGAACCCCTTTGCTAGCTCTAGAAACAGAGGAAGGTGACTTATGTCATTAATATGTCAAAAATACCTGAGTGCAACCTTTCCTAAAACTCCCCAATCTGGAGTATGCCAGAAATCTAGGATCAGCTATTCCAGGTGTTCATGAGTATGGAAATTTTCAAATTCTTTCTGATTTTATTATTGTTGATTCTTAGTTTCTTGAGTCAATACATCTTCTATAGCATTCCTATTTGGTGACTTGTGAGGTGGATGCTTTAATTCTAGGATGCTTTCATACAAGGGCTTAGTTTAATAGAGCATAATCAGAAAAAAGTTGGGATTTTCTAGTATGAGGGGGGCTCAAAATTATCCTATTATCCTATTACATACCGCCCCCACCCAATACACCCCTCAGACTGGTTCAGAATGGTCCTCAGAGGGGACTCTGGAGGAGAGAAAGTCGACCAAACTTTGTGAATGTAGAGAGCTCTCCTCCAGATTAAGGTGGAAAATATAACTACTACAGTAGGTGTGGGACTTCCCAGGGCCAAATCATTATTGGGAATAAGATTAGTAAATGGCAACAACACCTGATGGTTAAAATGATAGGGTGTAATTTAGATGTCCCTGCCAGACCAATATATCAAAATCCTAATGGATAAAATTCATAATTCTAGAATTTATGGGACCTTTTGGACATAATCCCTGCTCAGTCTATACTCATTACTTTCTAAATAAATGGGTATTTGTGTAAAGTAAGCACCCAATAAATATTCAATGAATGAATGTGTGTAAAAATAGTTAGGGGGCAGGAGATTGAGAATTAACAAGTAATTCAAATTTTCTTTGGGCCTCAAAGTAAGGCAATACAATATGTGCTAATACTGGAGCTAGATTAGAACGTAAGCTCTTTGAAGGTAGATATTGCTTGCTTTTTTTTCCCTTCTTCCCATTACTTAGCATATGGTAATTGCTTAAGAAATGGTTTTTCATCTTTTTAATTCTAATATGTAGAACAGTTTCTGGCACATATTATGTACTTTTATTTTTGGTGAGGCAATGGGGCTAAATGACTTGCTTAAGCTCACACAGCTAATAAATATCAAATGTCTAAGGTCATATTTGAACTCAGGTCTTCCTGACCCCAGGGAGGGCGCTCTATCCATTGCACCCCTTGGCTTCCCCCAATACACTCATAATAAATACATATTGATAGATAGTAGGAATGAAGTTTGGAAGAAGACTGAGTCAGGTGCTTTAAAGGCACTGAGAAAAGTGGGAGAGTGACTTGAAGACCAGTCAACTACATCATTGAGGAAGCAGATAATGTAGTAGGAAAATAAGTGTTAGCATTTTTAGAAGTTTTTAAGAGACCTTTAAGGCCTGCAGAGTACTTTCTAAATATTATACCATTTTGTCCTCTCAGCAACCTGGGAAATAGTGCTATTTATTCCCAAGAGAAACTTGCAAGGAAGCATCTTGGCAGTAAGGGGCATACTCCATTCTCCTTGTCCTATGAGTGATAATGGAGGTGTCTCCATTGGGTTGTTATTTGTGGTATATATTATCAACAAAGTATTGAACAATATTCTCTTTATCTTTTGAGTTGTTTGTAAATGATCAAAACAGAATTCCTGTTTTCATCTAGGCATTATTTATTCTTTAGTTATTCTGTAATTTATTTATAATATAAATAAAATATAATTTCTAATTTAATTATTCATAGTCTCCCTATGAACATTCACTATCTTTTGTTCACATTATCCTTATTTTATTTCTAGTTTTATTACCTTATGACCCTTAAATGAAATGCATAGAATTTTTCTTTCTAAATTTTTTATGACTTCTTTCTTTTTTTTAATTTATTTTTTATTAAAGATATTATTTGAGTTTTACAATTTTCCCCCCAATGTTACTTCCCCCCCCTATGGAAAGCAATCTGTCAGTCTTTACTTTGTTTCCATGTTGTACATTGATCCACATTGAGTGTGATGAGAGAGAAATCATATCCTTAAGGAAGAGACAAGAAGTCTAAGAGGTAACAAGATCAGACAATAAGATATCTTTTTTCTCCCCCTAAATTAAAGGCAATAGTCCTTGAACTTTGTTCAAACTCCATGGCTCTTTATCTGGATACAGATGGCACTCTCCTTTGCAGACAACCAAAAATTGTTCCCAATTGCTGCACTGATGGAATGAGCAAGTCTTTCAAGGTTGAACATCACCCCTATGTTGCTGTTAGGGTGTACAGTGTTTTCCTGCTTCTGCTCACCTCACTCAGCATCAGTTCATGCAAATCCCTCCAGGCTTCCCTGAAATCCCATCCCTTCTGGTTTCTAATAGAACAATAGTGTTCCATGACATACATACCACAGTTTACTAAGCCATTCCCCAATTGAAGGACAATTACTTGGTTTCCAATTCTTTGCCACCACAAACAGGGCTGCTATAAATATTCTTGTACAAGGGATGTTTTTACCCTTTTTTCATCATCTCTTTAGGGTACAGACCTAGTAGTGGTATTGCTGGGTCAAAGGGTATGCACATTTTTGTTGCCCTAAGGTTGGATGAGTTCACAGCTCCACCAACAGTGTAATAGTGTCCCAGATTTCCCACAACCCTTCCAACGTTGATCGTTATCCTTTCTGGTCATATTGGCTAGTCTGAGAGGTGTGAGGTGGTACCTCAGAGAAGCTTTAATTTGCATTTCTCTAATAATTAATGATCTAGAGCAATTTTTCATATGGCTATGGATTACTTTGATCTCCTCATCTGTAAATTACCTTTGCATATCCTTTGACCATTTGTCAATTGGGGAATGGCTTTTTGTTTTAAAAATAAGACTCAGTTCTCTACGTTTTAGAAATGAGTCAGAATCATTATTTGTAAAGATTGTTTCCCAATTTACTACATTTATTTTGATCTTGGTTACAGTGGTTTTATCTGTACAAAAGCTTTTTAATTTAATGTAATCAAAATCATCTAGTTGGTTTTTGGTGATGTTCTCCAACTGCTCCCCTTTCCATAGATCTGACAGGTAAACTAGTCCTTGATCTTCTAATTTGCTTACAGTATTGTTTTTTATGTCTAAATCCTGTAACCATCTAGATCTTATCTTGGTAAAGGGTGTGAGGTTTTGGTCTAATCTAAGTTTCTTCCATACTAACTTCCAATTTTCCCAGCAGTTTTTATCAAAGAGAGAGTTTTTATCCCAATAGCTGGACTCTTTGGGTTTATCAAACAGCAGATTACTATAATCATCTCCTGCTTTTGCACCTAGTCTATTCCAACGTTCTCCTTGTTCTGCTCGTCTTGCTCAGCATCAATTTGTGCATATCCTTCCAGGTTTCTCTGAATTCCCATCCCTCCTGGTTTCTAATAGAACAATAGTGTTCCATGACATACATATATCACAATTTGTTCAGCCATTCACCAATTGAAGGACATTCACCTGACTTCCAATTCTTTGCTACCACAAACAGGGCTGCTATGAATATTTTTGTACAAGTGATGGAACTGTGGTGTTTAAATGAAGATCAAAGCTTATTATCATTAATTTTTAAACTTGTCTTATATATATTAGTTAATTTTGCTGTCTCTAATGTTTTCTTTCTTCCTGTGGAACTGTTTCTTTTCTCATAGCACATTCAATTTTGATCTATTTATATCATGGATGCAAATGTAAAGCCTATATCAGATTGTTTTCTGTTGGGGGGAGGGAAGGGAGGGAGAAATAAAGTGTAAAACTCAAAATCTTGCAAAAAAAAGATTGGTAGGAAAAAAGAAAAAGAAAAAGACCATGACATCAGGGAGGTGATATGATGACAAGCACATGAATTGAATTTGAATGAGGAAGGGGCAGTGCTAAGTCTTCAGCTTCACTTTCTCCTCTAGAATCATCTGGGTCCAGTGGCCAGATATGGATCAGGACAACTGGAGATAGCTCTAGATAGATGGCAATCAGAGTTTAGAGACTTGACCAAGGCCACACAGCTAGTGTCAAGTGTCTGAGGTAGGATTTGAACTCATATCCTCCTGACTCTTGACTGGTGCTCTGACCACTGTACTACCTAGATGCCCAAGTGATAGAGCCAGAATAGAAAGCCAGGTTTCCTGATTCTCCTATGCAGTGTTCCCTGCCCCTCCCCCACACTCCCTTTATTTTTAGTCATATTAATTGTGTCTTTAATTTTGGGCTTCCCTTTTTGTTAATCGGTTTACAGGATCTTAACTCCTTTTCTTTTCTAACCATTTCTAATGTTCTTTTTTTAAAATTTGTTTTTATCTGATCAGCTGATTGGGGAAAAGTCTTTTCTCACCCTAAGATTCTGTGATTTTTTAAAATGCCATAGAAACTATTCCATTAAAGGAAACTCCTCATTTCTCATCTTTTCTTCCTTTCATTGCACTCTTCTTTATTATTCTGTCTCATATTCATCTGTAGTACCAACTCAAAATTGATTGATTTGGTGTTTGGATAATGTAGATACTTTGGCAAAGCAGTGGCAATGCTCTGTTGCTTATCCCCACCATCTAAAATTGAATATCAGATTATGGAGATAACTACTCTAGAGTGTCTCAGTCAACTGAAGTTTTCCTTGTTGAGACCCTTTACCTGTTCATTTCTCCCATCTCCTCTATTAGGAAGAAAGGCTTGCCTTTGCTAACTTTGCCATCAGTGAACAGGAAAGACATGAAGCTGCGAAACTGATGGAGTATTTGAAAACGAAGCTCCTGTAAGTATAGAGATCCATTGTGGGAAAAGAGCAAAGACAGTCATGCTTCTGTCTGGGAATGTTTTCTTATAGCAAAGATTTAAAGCTGTAGACAGGAACTGAATCAATTGCTTCTTTTGTGGCCCTCGGATGTCCCTCTATTTTTATTTTATTTTACTTTTTTATATTTTTGCAAGGCAGTGGGGTTAAGTGACTTGCCCAGGGTCTCAAAGCTAGGTAATTATTAAATGTCTGGATTCGAACTCAGGTCCTCCTGATTCCAGGGTCAGTGCTCTATCCACTGCAACATCTAACTGCCCCATCCCTCTATTTTTAATCAACAGAACAGTATCGGAGGAAGTTTCAGTTTGCTCATTTAGGGGCTGGTCCTTGGCCCTGCTGCTTCCTCATTCTGCAGGTATGAGAGGAGGAGATTGCCCATGTCTCTCAGTCCATTGCTACCAATGCTGGCCAATTTAAACTACCTTTGCCCCTACTAGGGATGAATGAGGTATCATTAGCTGGGACCCAGGCAAGTGACTTTAAGTCTTCTACTCTGTGACCAATTCTGGCACAAATTGTAAGAATTAGTGGGAAATAAATTATTTGGTAGATTCTATATAATTTAGAAGAAAGGACAAAAAGGACACCCCCCTACTCAATTCAACAAATATTTATTATGCACCAATTGTATGTGTACAGAGCACTAAAGGAAGGTACAAAGTTTAGATAATGTGGAATCTCTATTCTCTGTCTCCCAGCTAGCTTACCATCTAGTAGGCATTCAATAAATACTTCTTTTTTTAGGTTTTTTGCTAGGTGATGGGGTTAAGTGGCTTGCCCAAGGCCACACAGCTAGGTAATTATTAAGTATCTGAGGCTGGATTTGAACTCAGGTACTCCTGACTCCAAGGCTGGTGCTCTATCCCCTGCACCACCTAGCCGCCCCAATAAATACTTTTTAACTCAGACAGATGTCTTTGAAAGAGGTTGTTTTTAATGAAAATTTGAAAGTAAAGATATTTGAAGAGGGAGCTATTTGATTTGGATGAGGCAGTCTCGTGAAATAAGGGAAGCTTATAAAGTCCAACTCTTTGTGGAAATAGTGCCTTTCTTTTAGGGGTTTTTAATGGAAAGTCAATGAGTGGCAGTATGGTATTGTGGATGGACAACCTCAAAGACAGGAAGACCTGAGTTCAAGTCCTGTCTCTACATATACTGGCTATGAGATGCTAGGAAAGTCATGCAAATTTTCAGGACTCTGGATAATTCTCTCAAATTATATTTGAGAGAGGGTGCTAACTTTCCTTGTTAGAGGGATTTTGAATTGATACCCAAATTCAATTGGGAATTTTCAGTGAAGCCACAGGTCCAGTTGCTATTCCTAATGAATAGGATACAGAAAGTTATCTCTCTTTGCTTTCATTCTGCAAGGACCAGAATTCTGAACAGCCTTACTGGGAGATGCTATTTGGAAACCTTGAAGCACATAAATAACCCTGATAAATTTGTTCTTTCTATTGACAAATTCTTGTACCACAGAGATTTTTAAACCCTACTATTTCCTTGTCTTCTGCCTTGGGTCCTTGCTTATGGCAGGGATACAGAAGTTCGTGTTCAACTGGCAGAAGAGAAATATGAAAAAGTAAGTGAGAGGCTGACTGAGGAAATTGAGAAAAACCAAGAGTTAGAGAAAGAGCTTGAGAAAACGAACACACTTTTACTGGCTGCTAGCGCTAAAGAACAAGAAGAGGTTGAACAGGAAGAGAAACAAGTAAAACCTGCTGCAAAAAAAGGTGATAGTCATATTCTAAGCTTAGAATAACCGTTACAACTTTTTTAGAAAAGCTAAAGACCATTCAGGACACTTTCTTGGTTTGTACTTAATTAGAATCATAGAATTTTAGACCTAAAAGGAAATATAGAACCCCTCTAGGCCAATCCTAGCAGGTGGCCCCAGAAAAGCTAAGGAAATCTTGTTTCAGCTACCTACAGCAAAGTTGGGACTAGTTTTCTATTCTGCCATATCATGTGCATTAGGAAGACAGAACAAATGGTCTGGAAATCCTGTTTAAAAGCCAGGTATGGAGGAAGATTGCCTGTTTGGTTAAGTTGACAGAATCACAACAGTCAGTGGTCAAAGGGACCTCAGCTAGTCCCAGAGCTGGATTTGTGAAATCATCAGTGGAGAGAACTCCCAGGTGAGGAAACATCTACTATTAATGTAGGCTGGCCTCTTTTGCTATTAGAGTTGAAGAAAACTTTGAGAGGTGCTCACACAGCCCTGGGTTCTCAGAGGCAAATCTGCAAGCAAGGTCCTGCTGGCTCCCAAGCCTCTCAGCCCAAGGAGTGGGCATCTAGACTTTGCCTGAAGACTCCTTGTCTTCTTTGGCCAGGCAGTCTTCTTCTTTTTTCAACTGCTAATTATAATTATTGCTTGTTTCTTCGCCATTTCCAACTCTGGACTCTGGTTCTGCTCCCTGGGGCCAAAAAGAATATGTCAGATCTTGGTTTCACCCTACAGGTCATTCAATACCAACTGGGAATAATCTAAATGAGGCCATTTCCAGATTTAGTGAAAAATAAAGTTTTTAATTTTACCAAAAAAATCTATTCCTCAATCTGAAAAGATTTCTCTACTTAGAGTAATGGAATTTGCTTTTGCTTGTCTTCAAGGATTGGTTTAAAATCCAGATTTAGGTTATTACAAATGAATCACATAAATAAATGATCCCTTCTTATGGATCTCTTCTTCTCCAGCTTGAGCCCCGACTATTGTGAGAACTGTCATAAAGGAAAAGCAGAAACTTGTACAATCAGTTTAGATAGTCAGATGAATAGAAAATCTACCAATTCAAACTGGAAGAGAATAAACTGAGAGAGGAAGGGGCAGCCGAGAGGAGCTGAAGATAGGAACAGATTTTCCAAGTGCAGCAACCCTTGTTCTGCAGCAGCTCAGCAGCCCCCCAAATATTTTTTCCTACCTGGTCTGACATTAGAGATTCATTTTTCCTAATAATTATCTCATATAAGGATTTCTCTTTGCTAATGTTTCTGGGAAGATTATGGGACTAGCTCTTTTAGAATGAATAAGTTGTTATTTTATGTACCATATAATAGAGTCTTTCTTATTATCATCACATCTGAAATATTATTTTTTCCCTCCCACAGTTACTCCCACAGTGGGGAAAGAAAAGGAACGCCATCATGGTAAACCCAGCAAAGCACAACACAAATCCAAACACTGATATGTGACTTCCACAAAAATGTTTCATTTGCTCTTATTTCCAATTATTACATTCATTGGATACAACAACCCCACCCCAGAGCTATATGGGTAAAAATAGAATTCAAGACAGAAGCTGCCATTGACAGTGCTCCTGGGGAAGCCAACTTGAATATATATTTTTTAAGTCAGAGTAATTGTTGCAATGAATTAGTGCTATATGTTGGGTGTAGAGGGAAAGCCCAAATTAAACAAGTCTTGTGTAAAAGTTGAATGATCCCTTCATTTTTCTCCTGGCTGAGGACTGTGATTTTAAATTCCTCCAAGAAGTAATAGGGGAGCCAAGACAAATGAGATCTAAAGCTGCATACAAGGGAGACTATAGTTTCCCTGAACTGTCTAGGGGCATCAATTAGTTGGTTAAACTAGAGAGAAGACGACCTGGGGACTGGCCAAAGGTATAAAGCCATGAAAACCATCTTCCAAGTATTTGATTGATTGTCTTTGAGAAGAGGGGCTAATATTTGTATTCATTTCTAACACTG